>NW_016803776.1:1547789-1575407 GCF_001698545.2 Rhinopithecus bieti | reverse complement strand
ATATATATATATATTTTAATTGAGTGTGGTGTCACATACTTGTAGTCCTAGCTACTTGGGAGACTGAGGTAAGAGGATTGCTTTAGCCCAGGAATTCCCAGCTGCAGTCAGCTATGATGGTGCCACTGTACTCCAGCCTGAGTGACAGAAGGAAACCTTGTCTCTTAAAAAAAAAAAAAAAAGAAAAAAGAATGCCTAGAAATACACCTAACATAAAAGATTCAAGACTTACATTAAGTGTCAAATTAAATATTATTAATAAATTGAGTAGCATATCAACTTGATGAATAGGAAGATGCATTCTTATAGACATATATTTTTCCCAAAGTAATTGATGATTTAATGCATTTTAACCAAAATATAAAAGTAATTTTATAGAATTTTACAATTTTAAATTCAGATGGAAGAAAATATTTATATCCAATACACTTAATTATTAAGTATATCCAATACAAGATATTAAGTACATCCAATACACTTCTACCAAAGGTAAAAAGAAAAATATAGCATTATTAGTACAGGACAGATCCATAGCCTTTCAATCTCAGAAAAAAAAGTACAGTTAAATAAATCATGTTCAGATAATTGACTATTAAGCAAATAATAAAGCAAGATTCTGTAATTCAGGCATATACCAACTTTAATTTCCCATGGCTCAAAGAGCTAAAACTAAACTAGAGATATATTGTGGAAAATGTAGGAGAATACCTTATAATTTTATTGTGGAGAAGGGTTTCCTAAGAAAGCACAAAGCATAGAAAGTCTCAGAAATTAACTACCAGCTTTGCCCTTATAAAAATGAACACAAAACAAAATAGGTTAGCATAGGCATCATCAAAATTCTGGATTAATTTTCAGGATACATAAAGAACTTCAAGCCAGTGGAAAAACATACAAGCTTCTGAGGGTAAAATATATGAAAATATAGTTTATAAGAGAAGAAAAGACAAATATGAAAAGACAATCTCATTGATAATGTGGGAAATACAATATAGCAATTTTTTACAGATCTAACAACAAAAAAGTTTAAAAGATTGCAAAGATTGAGCATTACCAAAATTTGAGGAAATAGAAATATGTCATACACTCCGATTTAAAGGGTGAAGACTTTTTGAAGCCATTTATGTAATGACTCCCCTACCACTCACTTCAGAATTCTGTCTAAAGTGAGAGAAGGAAGGAAATGAAAATGGCATATAAAAGGCACTCTCATCTTTATCATTCTATTCATTTGATTTCACTTTCTCATGTCAATTCAACCTACATTTATTGAATAATCTCCAAATTATACACACTATAGAAAAAACAAAACTGTATCAGAACCAACCCTGTTTGTTTTCTGAGACATAAAATCTGTTAGATGAGAAAGACTCTTTCAAAAGTATCTCATAAGATTGTTAAGTGCTCTGATAAAGGCACCTACCAGTGCTATGCAACCATGGAGAGGAAGAGATTAATCACTACCATTACCACACTTTAAAATCATTTTATCAGGTTCTCAGCTTTACAATTAAAGGAAACTTTTCAAGGCATGTAGAACAAAAGTATCCCTATACAACTTTCTTTCCCCCTTTTACCTCTCTACTCTAGGCCATTCCATTCAGTGGATTACATACAATCAGGATTTTCCTCTTGCTACTTACTGGTTAAAATATGACTCAGAATGGGAGACTAACTCTGGATACAATATCAATTCCTTATATGGCTTCACTCTTACCATTTGTAGTCCCAGAAATACCATACAATAAAGGTCATTCATTTTACCAGCATGACAAAATTGTTTTGAGAAAAATAATGCCCATATTAAATTTATGAATTCTTTATTATCTAAAATTTGAAATGATTTCTAGTCACATCTATGAAATATAGTGTTTTCTTAATTATTGCAATTTTCCTATTTGGTGCAAATTATGTCATTTATCCAAATTTACCACAAAGCATTAGTAAAGTAAATTAAAGACAATAAAGTAACTATTTTCATTATCAAATAACAAATAACATTTCTTCTATTTTTTTCATTAATTCTTTCAAATATTTGTGGAGCACCTAGTAAGTTCAAAGCATTCTTCTAGGTGCTGAGATTACAGAGGTAAGCCAAATAGAGTAAGTATTTGACCTCAAGAGACTTCTTTTGTCACAGAGGAAACCAGTAAGTAAACATTAAAACAGAGCATGATTGAAGATAATAATAGGTGTTAAAAAAGTACAAGGATAGATTTTGAAGATACAGATGCTAGGCATCAAGGCTATTCTAAGGTGGACTGGTAAAGAAAGAATGACATTTGAGCAGAGTTAAAGAAAAGGTGACAAGCCTGCACGTTATGCACATGTACCCTAGAACTTAAAGTATAATAAAAAAAAAAAAAAAAAAAGAAAAGGTGAGAACACATATCACACAGAGGTATGGGAAAACAGCAATTTACATAGAATGACTAACAAGTGCAAAGACCCAGAGAAAGGACTGTGTATGTTTCAACACATCTTGGAAGTGTAGTGAGCAGCATTCTCACTGGGTGTGTCTCAGGATACTGAGCTTTCGATGCTGAAATTGGAAAAATCCTAGGAAAAGAGGAACAATTTGGTCATCCTACTGGGAAAGCCACTCTGACCAGAGTGGATGAGAAGTTGGGCAATGTAGTGGGAGATGGGTTCAGAGAGGTAGGCAGGAACCAGACAACGAGTGACCTTGAGAATCTGGTTAGGAGAACTGCACTTTATAGTGTGGCAGAAACCTTTGGTGAGAGATTATTAGGAGAGCCCTGTGATCGGAGTTATATAAAGCCCTAATTATTATTTGCTGCATTGAAATAAGTAGGCATCCTCTTTATTGAGAAGACTTACTGTTTCTTTACAAGTCAGGACAATAGAGAAGTTTGAACAGCCACCTATGAGGCAAACCAATTCTGAAAGTCAGAGTCAGAAAACTTGGGTCAGAAGATTCACCTGCCTTCAGCATCCTTTCTAATGATACATTCAGAAATAAATTTTTAAGTGCCTTAGGGCTACTCTGTTTGTTGAGAATATAAAGAAAATAGCCTTCTCATAGAAGAAAATGTTGAAATAATCTGTGTCTTTGTGGATATAGGTAACAGATCGCAGACTACTCATGAGCCATTCGTCACCTCTCAGTCATTCTGAACTCAAAGTGCCTACGTGATCACTGATGTGATTTGAGCTCAGGAGCTCTTTATTCAGCAGAAATACTGAAGGCTTCTCTCACTATACTTTCTGCATTGATGCCTTTAAAAAATGTCCTTCCTGGAAAGTCTCAAAGCAATTTATCTAAGCTAGGAAAATATCCTTTTCTTTTGGCTCAAAAGGAGACTGTATACCCCTTCATTGTTAGGAATGGCTTGCTGTGTTCAACCCAAACTATAACTGCAAAATACCAAGGACCCACTTCTCTATGATATTGTGATTCTAACATGTATTCTACCCTTTGCGCACTGTGTAACCTGATAAGTATATCAGTGAAATCCACCTCTCTATGATGTTGTGATTCTATATGATGTTTAGATCCACTCTGCTTTATTTTGTCTGAAGCATAGATGCAGAGAGAAAATGAAAAAAGAATTGAAAAAAAAAATAGGTGGGAGATTACAAGTCAAAAAAGTAAAGAACACAAGAGCAAAGAAAGATGAAATGAAGGCAAGACAAGGGATTACAAGTGTAGGGCTTATATTATAAAAAATTTACACAAAGAATAACTCCTTTATGACTATATTTTCCAAGTAAGGCAGATAAGAATAAAGACAGTCAAACTAAAATATGTAATTATGTATACAATCTTAAGAAGAGTCTTTACACTGGAAGCAAGGTTTTAAGACAGTCATTAAAGCATCTCAAAATCAGATATCCAGTGTTTTGGAAAGAAGCAAGAGAAATGTGAAGAGAAGATGGGACCAATTTAAGGTTTGGTATGACAGGGACATTACTAGAGGTCTATGCTATTTTATTGCACAGACTTAGTAATATTCACCCAGGCATGTGCTCAGCACCAAAAGAAACAGGGAAGAAGTACTGGATCTGTTAGAGGAAATGAAAATAAATTATCATTTATCTAGTAACTTTTATGTTCCAGATTCTGGACACTGCCAATGTATTAACTCATTTTATTCTCACAGAAACAACTAGGGGCATCTTAGAAAATTTAAATGACTTTTGTAACAGAGATCATTAGTGCTCAACCATATCCAGTTCTCTTCTTCCTGGTGCACAGGAAGGCTGCTGTTCCCAGCTCCCTTGACATCAGGCAGGGTCATTTGACCAAGTCTAGCCAATGAAATGCAAATGAAAAAAGGGTCATTTTTCTGGACAAGATATTTGTGAACTTGTATAATATCTATTTAAATTTTTTCTTTGTGATTTGGAGCTAACCTATGGAGATGGCAGAACCAATAAAATGGAAACCATCTGCCTCATTGAGTCATTGCTTGGAGTGGTTTTCAGAGTGTCAAAAATTACCCAATCCACACTGGACTCAGTATGAGTAAGAAGCACATATTTCCTGCATTGAGTCACTGATATTTCAGAGTTTATTTACTATTATAACAAATTGAACTTGTCCAGATTGATACACTTATCGAGTTCCACAGGGATTAAAGGGTAGACATCTATATATGTATTGAAATCTATGTTTGCCTAACCCCAAACCCAAGGCCTTTCCATTCTATCATACTGCCTCTAATAAGCATTGCAAATTCATTGCTAATATGTGGTGATTCAGAGCCTACAAGTTCTGTACACTCAGAATGAAGTTCATATCATCTTTAATGTAAGGTCATGGAACATGATTGCAGGTTACTGGGCTTTGACTTGGATCTTGAAATGAATGTTGGAGAAGGAAGGGAATTATCAATGAAAAGAAAAGGAAGCTGTATAAAACCAGATCTTAGAGGTGGGCATGAGAATGGCATATTTGAGGAGACGATGCATACAATGGGAAACCATAGGATATAAGATTAGAGTAGAAAGGAGCTATTTTTTGAGATTCTCAATGCCAAACTGAAGAACTTAGATAGGGCAACATGGTGGAAAAAGCACTAAACTGAAAATCAAGAAATTTCCAAAATAAAAATAGCTGCTGTAGCTACATCTCTGCTGACCACAAGGTCCTCCTTTTAAAAATGCAAGGTGTGTTCTGGACAGTTTCTAAGATCTGAGTTCTATATATTTTTAAGTCTGCCTCTTAAAGATTTTTTGTTAGGGATTCATTAGTTTTTTTCTATTTAGGGAATATCAGAACTAATAACATTGGATGATCATGAACTTTTTAATGAAGTGGCTACTAATCATCTAGATTTAGCAATGTTCCTATACTTAGGCCAGAACTTATGAAGATTTTTATGCTGATTTTGCCACAGGAAGTAATATCAGAGGAATGACTCTACTGCTCTAGTGATAGATGTCAACCTTCCTATAGGCAAAATTGAATAGCTAATTTTTTTCTACATTGCAAGAGGACATTGCCATCATCTCCTTCTTTTGGGAAAAGTTTATTATCTCCAATTTCCAGGAACCCCATTGCCAAGTCTTCTGTCCTCTAGTTCTTATTCCAACTCTCTTTGTAGCATTTTCCTTTTCAGAAGCTCCTCTGTTCAATGATAGTGGGAAAGGTAGCATAAATGACTGCATATGAGCATAGGCATACATTGACTGTCCTATAAATGCTAGCAATCTGTTGAACACTAAAGATTATATAAATCTTAGCAGCTTTACTGATGCTTCATACACAAGCAGCTGTTGTTTCTTGGTCGCCTGATTAAATATGCTGCAAAATTTCTCCCAAGAAAATCTCATTAAAGTTGATTCCAGCAAATCCTTCATAACATCCCTGCTAGCAACTTCATTTTCTAAGCAATTCAAAGACAAGACCCAATCAATGGCAATTTTTTTTCAAAGGGCCTGGTCTTTCTCCTTTGAAAGTGAGGCATTTATAACATCAGACCACATATTCTAGTCTTGGCTCAGACAGGCAGTCACTCAACATTTCCAAAATGAAGTGTCTATATATGACTATTTCTAAGACATGTTATGTGGATTGAAATGTGTTTTTGACAATATGCTTATCTCTTTATATATGTATCTTTTTATATAATATCCATATATCTATATGTCTCTCTATACACACACACACACACACACATATATCAATAAGTGAAATAATTATGGCATATTTAGGAACAAAGTTGGGAAATATGTTTTGCTAAGCCTAAGACTATCATATGAACATTAAATGCATAAAATCAACCATCTGTAAAACCATTCACTGGGAAAATCAAACCAAGAGTATACCTAAAATGTAATTTGCAGGACTGTTGACCACAAGAGTAGGAGTCTGCCTCAGTCTGTGCAAGAGGTTTGAGCGGCTTCCTGATGTCCAGCGTTTAATCTATCTTCACATCTCAAGTGAGAAATTACTTCCTCCAAGACTTACTTAATTTTTCTAAATGTGGGTCATTTGCCTTTTATTATGCTTCTGTGGTCCCCAATACTTGTCATCATCATGTTTGATTTTCCATTAAATTGTACTTTCAAGAAATGAACCATGCCTGCCTTGACCATTGCATCCCTAGCAGTCAGCACAGTGCTTGATACAGTATGTTCTCAATTTAAAAAATAAACAGCTGAATGAATGATTAAAATGTTACATGTAAAATGCATTATAATATCAGGAGCACTGCATGTAAATTATGATGTCACAGTCTAAGGACAGACATTTAGTGAATGCAGTATATTTTTTTTCCTGCAACAAGACTTTTATATATTCTATCTCTAAGCCTGGAGAAGTCTTGCTCTGGTGTCTTTTCTAGTGGTTGCTATTTCCCATTCCAACATCTGGTAATGCAGCATTTCTTCAAGTGCACTTCTCTGACCCCCCTGACAAATTCATCTTCTCTTATTGCATGCTTTCATGTATTCACTACCCTCTCTCACAGCACTTTAACCTTCCTAATATTATATGTCATTGTATAAATATTTGTTTATGCTTCTCCGTCTAGACAGTAAGCCTCATGATGTCAGGGGCCCTGAATGATTTTGCTAATTACTGTATCTCCTCTACTATTTTTTATCTGATTTATAGATCAGTTCTTTGAGTTTAGCTACTGTGAGATGATAATCCAGAAATTAACAATATCCATTGGAACGTCCGTTCATTCAGACGCGCATTCATTTTTTAATTATTTCTAGAGTGCCTACTCAGTGCCAGCACGGTGCTAAGTATTACTCTGGTGTACCTAGCTGTGTGTAAAGGGTTAATATCAGGCCTGGGCTAATAAAGAACTGAAAACTCAGTGTCTGTCTTCTCACAGCCCTGTTTCCTTGGAAACTACAGAGTTAAGATAAATGTGGAATGTTGTGTCTGCTTTATCTGCCGTTTGGGACTACACCTGGATTGGGGCAGCTGGGATTTGGCATGAAGACCTTAGGCCTATGTAAATAGAGTTATAAAAGATGGCTGGGAAATAATGGAGCAGTTTATCTGGGTCTAAACGACCCAGACATGTTTTGGGTTTTAACAGAAGCAACCATATGTGTCTTATATGGACACAGGGACTAAAGAATCTGTGAACTCAGGTAGCTGACACCTTCCCTTCAATGAAGATAAAATAAATGCTGAATCTCTTGACCTATATAACTACATAAACTTAGACTGAAGCCTTTTTGTGCCTATGGGACTGACTGCCTTCTCAAGCTTGTAACAACACCTGCGGTGGATACACTGACAAAATCTAGGACCGGATCCTCCAAAGCTATGTGTTCACCTGAAGAAACTACTTTCATAGCACATGCTCCTTCTGAGGTCCCAGTCCATGTCTTGCCAGCCTTTCCCTTTTGGTCTGTTTACTCTGTTGCAGCCTCTGATATGCTTAGGATGTCATGATGATCAGCATCGCAGTAGAAGAATGACCAAGGGTCATCTCCCAGACCAGTCACTTCCTGGCTCCATGATGTTGGCAAAGGATTTAATTTTGTACATCAGTTTTTTTCTTCTGCAAAATGAGCTCATACTGGAGAAGTAGTAGAGCAAACTCGTTAAAAATGCACTCTCTGCACCCAGGCTTCATAAGATGAACTGCCATTAATAAATAGTTGTGTGTCCATGGCCAAAGTACCAAACCTCTCTGGCCTCTGCTTCCTTATCTTCAAAATAGAACAATTAAACCTACTTTATAGAGATACTATGAGAATATAAAAAGTGTATGTGTTTGTGTATATTCTCATAGTATTTAGATATATAGAGATACAGATATATATATATATGTGTGTATTCTTATAGTGTGTGTGTGTGTATATATATATAAAACTATATACTCTATATAGAGAGTTACTATGCAAATACACACACACATATCTCACATAGTTGGTACAATGTGCAGAATATAGTAAATTATCAATAAATGCCAGCTATTAACTATAATTATAATTACATTCAAATTTCAATATAATTCCGCTTCTTCCACTGTTTTTACTTCAAAAATAATGAAATAGGTCCTTAGCCTGGGAAGATGAACTGGTCAACAAAGGGCTACAAATTCCAAATATTCATGAGAGAAAACAAAACTAAACACAACTACTCCAGAATGGTTACTTTTACTTTCCGAGACTGGAGAAACAACGGAATTACGACAAAATGAGATAGTATAATTCACAAACAGCAAATTAATTGAAAAAGAGCAAGAAAACCAGGACACATATGAAGTCGCCATGGTGACCCAGAAAAAAAGCATTTGGATTGGCTCTATTTAATATTTATTCCTCGTTACTTTACAAAAGATTTTATAGAAGTGGATATGTCTTTTCTCTGGAGGCCTCGTTTTCTCTTCTATAAAATGAAAGACTCAAATGAAATAACTTCTACAGCCATTTTTAGTTCTAAGTTTCCACTACCCATTTAAGTTAAGGAAAATCAAGCTAAGAACTGCCAATCTCTGATACTACTGAACAACAATATATTTACAGTCAAGTATCATCAGGCCATTCAATTGGGTGAACATCAGAGTGTACTTACACTCACATAGATGGCCTACTACACATCTAGGCTATAGGGTATAGCCTAGTTCTCCTAGATTGCAACCTATAATGGCATGTTACTGTAGTGAATGCTATAGGCAATTGTAACACAATGCTAGTTATTTGTGTTTCTAAACATAGAAAAGGTGCAGTAAAAATATATCATAATCTTATGGGACCACCGTCATATAGTCAATCCCTCTTTGACAGAAACGTCATTATGTGGCCCATGACTCTATATCTTTTTCTTAACCAAAAATAGTGTGTAACTGAACTTCCTTTTCAATTAATCATACCAGAGATTTTTATTTTAAGATTCGTGTAACTTAAATTCTTCATCTGTTTATTTTAAGTTTTGTGAAGAATTTCCATTTGCCTGTGTAGAAACTGAATATTGAGCCTCTCCCAGAATCTAAAGTCATGTTTGTCTCCCACACAGTCCAATTCTGAAATGTTTTCGTGACATTTTCATTGGTTCAATAAATTACTCTGCAATATATACTTGGCTTTCCTTTTCCCCCATCAAGCATGCATAAATAAATAAATAAATAAATACAAATGAACCTTGTCTCAGCTGTGAAGACTTTCCTACTTGCCTCACCCACACTCACCCAACTCACCTAACTCATCTGGCAGCTGTTCATAGAGATCATTTCAATTAAAGAAGAGATCACTTTTAATCAGGGACCCTGGTTGGCTTCGTGCTGTCTTGTGGTAAAGTTTTTTCAAGTTCCACAGATGCACTGTGGATGATTCAAACTCCTTTGTCATTCATTATGTTCATACAAGAATTTAATGTGAGGGGGCTGGTTTGGAAATAATTAATTGCTTCTGTGAGCTGGGGGGTAGCCCCTCAGATACAGCTCTCTAGGGCTAGAGGACACTATGGCAATGTTCTTAGCCAACATTTTAGTGACAGAGCCTATAGACAATTCAAACCATAGGCTTGGAAGTCTCATGCATAACAGGCCTCAGTACAACAACTGATTTTCATTACCTCCCTCTATTTGTTGAGGATAGAATCAGAGTTGGAAGTTAACGCGATGTCTAGGTATGCTGTGCCCAGCCTTCATGGAAATCAGAAACTGTAACACCACAGAGAGGAGTATGAGCTTTGGAATTCAAATGCGGCATGCCCTTTACAAATGACGTATTCAATGTCCTTGAGACTTAGGCTTCACGTGTGAAAAACAGGGGGGAAAATATCGACTTTATAGGGTTGTTACCAAAATTAACCAAGATATTTTGTGTAAGGTATTTAATACTGTGCTCAGTGTATACTTCTTAGTATTATTCTTAGGCCCAAGTGATGGATATGATTCCCTTTGACTCACTAAATTTCATGTGGTAAAATACCCACCCCAGAGTTCTAGGCTAATTTTCCAAACACATGCTTTTTAGTAAAAGTCTGCACAAGGTCCAAAATAAGAGCATGTGCACCCCTATTTCTATAGAGACAACTGAGACTGAGTATTTCAGAGAATTGTATATGGCATCATTTTAATAGATTTTATACCCATGTGAAGGACAATGCATGGCGTTTTGTTGATGCACAAATGAGTTTGAAGATGATCCTTAAACTCCAGAAAGACTAATGTAAACAGGAAAAGTGAGGAGATCAAAAAATGTCCTCTGCTGGGATAGCTCGTAATCATCAAATGGTTTTAGAGTCTACAACAGGGCATTGTTATCATATGGGGCTTTGGCCATTACCAGGCTCCTCCAATTTATGATAGACCACATCCTAAAGCTAGCGAGAGAGGATGCACTCCGAGGTTCTATTAATATTTTAATCTACATATGGCAACAGTACCACTTCAACCCAAGCATAATTAGTCAGGCAACATTCTTCAAATGGCAGTGTAATCTGTTGGGAACTATTCCCTTCCAAATGTACTGCTACAGATGCTTCTTATCCAGAGCTACCTAGGAGACTAAAGGCAAGTTTTTAAACAGTCATAGAGAGAAACAGTGAATATTTGTTAAGCTATTAGAGATATCAGTGTATTTACATAGTTTTGGGCATAACAAAATAGCATACGGTGTATGTGAGGAGATCTAGTTCATTGTGCTTTTTTATGATTTTTAAAGGGGTGATAAACTTCTATGAAAATACTGAACCTTTTGGGACACATCTCTAGCATGCATTGGCTGAAGAAGGATAGTGGATTTCACTCTCCAAGTGTGAATTTTTCATCTTGACAGATGAAATATTCTTAATATTCATTCTTAAATATTTCATAGGACACAGAATTATTTGGTACTTCTATATTCAACACACTAGACACTTCATATATGTTCATTCCATTTGATATTTATTTCAGTTCTAACAATGTTATTATCCCCATTTTAAGGATGAAAGAAAGCCATGCACAGAGATGGTAACCAACTTGCTCATGCTCTCATAGCTAGAATACCAGAGTTGGGTTATGAATTCATTAATTGAAAGCCTGACATTGTCTTTCCCGAGTTAAAAATGAGGGTAATAGTTGAGTAGTGGGGTCTGGGGTACTCCAAAACCCTGCCAAGACTGCAGAGCTCCTCCTTAAAGCAGGCACCTCTTCAAACGTAGTAACAATTGTAAAAACATGAGTTTCCTTTTTTCAAACATATCTCTACTTAATGAGCACCTATGATTTGTCCAGCATGTTTTAGACCCTAATAAATAAAGCAAGAGAAAGAAGGAGAAATAAAAAATCTTTTAAAATAAGCTTATCACCAACAAATCCATCTAAAGAGCAGCTTCATGACTCAGTTATTGCAAAGCAGTGGTTAATCCAAGATTTTCTGCTTTGTGCTCATTTTGGAAGCACGTCCGTGACCCATAACATGAAGTGCTGGCCATACAACTGGATCTATGCTCCCAAAAACATAACTGAATTTTGTTGTGTTAAAACTTTGTACCACGGGTTTACGGAACAGGAATAACATTAATACCTTTTTGTAATCTTGCTCCTGAATGAAATACTTGGTTGTTTGCGACCCAGAAATTAAATCATTTAAAACTGCCAATTTACTTTACTGATTAAATCATTTATATGATAACCTACAAATTATCCATTTTGGAAAAAAAAAAAAAAAAAAAAACTTTACCAAAACATTAAGTCCCTCTAAAAAAAGTGAAGCTCTAAAGATGAAATAAATCACTATACCATGGAAACAACTGTCAAAATAGACCTGAGCATGTAGACTTAATTACTGATTTTTGTAAAGTATGTATATAAATAGTTCGATTTTGTAAATAAATGCTGATATCTGACAGCTACTTAGTAAAATAAAAATTTGTCACAAACTCTTAAATTTTATTCATTATGTGTTGTAAATACAAAAGTGGAAGGGGAACAGCATGAGAACTTCTCATTTGATTAGGAAATTGTTTACACTCTTACCAAGTAAATATGAGCTGTTTTCATTGTTGGTTTTCTCCCCAAGTGCTATATGTCTTAGTTCTAGGTTTGTTTTTCTGTAACACGGTTTTGATCTTTCTCTCAGGTCTTATTACTTATATACATTTACTCATTCTTCAAGGTCTTCTTATTGGCAAGGTCATCAAATCCTCCCTTGAAGAGTTGACATTCAAAGTCTTCTAGCATTAAGCTTCCTTTCCAACATTATCATCCACTCTCCCTTTCCAAATGTCTCCTCTGTTTTGATATAATATTATTTGCTTATATTGCTCATTCCACATATGATTTTCTTCAAAACCTACCCATCCTGAAATGCAGTGACAAACCAAGTAGGGCTCCCATGAGCCAAACATAATCCCCCATAATATCCATTTGTCCCCATAAATGAGTCTAAATAAATACACCTTCGAAATTGGGATAAGCCTCAAAAACTGGTGAAGGTTAGGAGACTGATGGTAGACACTCAGCTTCAATGTGAGGTTATTTGCTTGAGGTTACTATTCAACTTGCAAATAAACAGTTCAATGGAAACACACGATCAAGGGTACAAGTTAGAGGACAAGGCCCTGTAATGCCTTTTTTGTTTTGTAGAGATATACACTGAAATTTAGGCCATTAGTTAGCCCATTAGAATGACAGATATGCCTGATAGAGTAAATCAGAGCCACAGACTCATAACATTTGGCATTTGTGGCTGGGGGGAGACCATGTCAAGAGCCAAGGGTGTAATCATTGGCATATCTGAGTTTATTACTATGCCATAGTTATATACTATTTCATTCAACATCTTCCTGCACTATTGTGTTTGTAGCTGGCTGGGCAGTGGCCTATCATATAAAGAAGATAGCATGTGCTGGTTCTGCAAACATAACCTAAAGATGACTCACATAGGTGGGGACATCCTCTCAGCTATCCCTCCAACCTCGTCACTACTCATAAACCACTTCTAAGCTGTTTTGAGATAATGTTTCAAGGCCAAGCTGAAATACAAACAATGTCGAATATTTTCTAGATATATCCATTTTCTTTCTGCCACTGAGAGTAACTTTTCCCTTCAAAACATCAAAAGTGCCTTGGACTGCTCTTGGGTTTCCCACATTCTATTTTCCATGAAAACCATTGGAGTGTGTATCTCATTTCCTTTACCAGACTGAAAGCTCCTTGGAAACAAGGATTCAAATTGGATGAACTTTTTATTGTTTCCCATTTGCTTAGCACAAGACCTGGCCAACAATATTCTTTGAATTCATGAATGGATGAAAAGAAAAATCAGTCACATCTGGTATCATGGACATAAACATATCACGCAAGCACTGTATTAGCCAGAGACTTTATTGTGCCACTTATTAAAAGGGAAAAAATACGTGGGTAAAAGAATATTGATTTATTTTGCTGCTTGGACAAGATAGTTAATTCTCCTTATCCACATGCCTGTGGTCCTTGCTCAGCTCTGGATCTTGACTTTTCACCCCACCAGCATCATGAAGAGAGAAGCCAAAAAGAAAACCACAAATGCTTTCAGATGTCAAATGAAAGAGCTACTTACAAAGCAAATGCACATGCTTAGCCCACTGTTACGAGAATGGTCTGAGAAAAATGGATTTCTGCATCTTTAAAAAGTAGAATAAGACAAACTTGCTTTTGTACGATTCTCAAACAATCAGTGATATAAAATGGCTGGAATTTAAAAGATGAAAGCTAACAAGTGTTGGCAAGAATGTGAAGAAAAGGGAACTCTGGTCCATTGTTGGTAGGAATATAAATTAGTACAGCCATTTTGTAAAAAAAAAAAAAATGAAATTTCCTCAAAACACTAGAAATAGAATCACCATATAATCCAGCAATCCCATGCCTGGGTATATATTCAAAAAAATTAAAATCAATATGTTGAAGAGCTATCTACACTTCCAAGTTAATTTCAGCATTCTTCACAATAGCCAAGATATGGAAACACCCTAAGTGTCCATCAAGAAATGAATGGATAAAGAAAATGTGGTGTGTGTGTGTGTGTATTATTATATATTAATTTAGTCTATGTTATAATAAAATCTATATTATAGTAATAGATATTCCTTCTTTATACAGGCTGTGTAGTCTTCCATTGCATCTGGAATATATGCAGTATATCCATCACACATTCCATATGCAATGGAATACTATACAGCTTTTATAAAGAAGGAAAGTCTATTATTTGCAATAACATAGATGAACCTGGAGGGCATTATGCTAAGTGACATAAGCCAGGCACAGAGGACAAACACTGCATGATCTCACTCTTTTGTGGAATCTAAAAATTTGAACTCATACAAGCAGAGACTAAAATAGTGGTTAAAAGAGGCTGGGGTGAGAGGTGATGGGGAAAGGGGAGATAATGGTGAATGGGTACAAATATCATTTAGAATAAAAAGTTTTAGTGATCTATCATACAACATGATCATAGTTAATGTATTATATATTTCAAAATGTGAAAAGCATGCATTTAAATTTCACAAAGTAGATGAGACGATGAATATGTTAGCTTTATTTAATCTTTCTATAGTATGTGCATATATTAAAATGTTTAAAATGTCACATTGAACTCCATAAATAGATACAATTATTTTTGTCAATTAAACATTTTAGGCTAGTATTTTGGGAGGCCGAGACAGGTGGATCACTTGAGGACAGGAGTTCAAGACCAGCCTGGCCAATGTAGCAAATCCTCGTCTCTACTAAAAATACAAAAATTAGCTAGACATGGTGGTGCGCACTTGTAATCCCAGCTACTCGGGAGACTGAAGCAAAAAAAAAAAAAAAAAGGAAAAAATATCAGCTTCTTCCAAAATGAAAGATAAAACTGAGAGAATAAGAGAACAAAAGAAAAGCATTTTCCCTTCTATTTCTTTATGTGATATATGTATCCCCTGAACAGAAAGGGAATGAATTAGCCTTCAGAGCATGTAACTGTGTTCTGGGTACCAAAGGCACTTGATGTTGCTTATCCAGTGAGGGGCCCTGACAACCTGTGATGTCTCCATTCCACCAATGAGGACATCAGAAAACAGAAAGGAACTTGCCCAGAGTAACATAGGTCCATGTGTCAGAGCTAAGACCCAAGCCCAGACATCTCTGTCTCTAAAGTTCATGCTGTCTAGTCTCTCTTGGCTGAACAAGTACAGGACTATTTTATGATAATTATGTGAGGACAGCATATTACAGATGACTATTTAAGGAGAAAAATGCAATGTTGTGAGAAACCAAAAGGGACTGATGTTGGCAAGAGGTTCCAGTGCCAAGGAGGTTAATTAAAAGTAGATATTTAATAAAGTTTACATTGCAACAGCAGAATGGCAACTGTAATCAAATCCAGGAGAAGAATAAAATATACAGGCTCCCAGTGTTGTGAAGGACAGAGCTATTTCTGAAATCAAAACTAACATGAAGAGATTACATTTTGACCCATTTCCTGGCATAAGAACTTGGTATTTTCCAGATTGCTTCAGAACACCAATAATCTTACCACAGCTTGAAAATATTATTTAGGATCAACAGATCGGCAGACAATGTTGGGCATGGATGCTGAGGCACTTGAAACAGATTTATCTATTACTTAAATTAAAAATGTTATTAATGTTTTATATGCAGAGATGGCCTGGAGGCCAGATGGCTATACAATCTCATATTACAAAGCTCACAAAATACATTTGATTTGGGTTTTGAACTTACAGTTTCCACATTTTAGAAAGGAATTTTATTAAAGCTGCACATAGACCCCATTCTCACTAATTAAAAATGACTTTTAAACACTTCTAAAAAACTTCTAGCACACAGAGAACGCAGATTTATTTCTAGGATGATTTGTGAGGGCAAGTGATCTGGCATGAATGGTTATTTTCCCTACACATTTATATTTTCCTTTATTGCAAACTAAGAAGAGTCAATGTTTTTAGTTATCAGGTATTAAGCCCTATTTCTAGAGGCTTCAGGTCACTGTTTCTAATATATATAGATAGATAGATAGATAGATAGATAGATAGATAGATAGATAGATAGATATAGCTTTAGGAACACATGAAAATTTTATCTACAAAATGAAAAACTATTCCAAAAAAAAGCAAAAAAAAAAAAAAATTCAAATGTTTGAAAACACCTCGATATTTGTCAAAGTATAGCTTCTGGAAAATATATTTGGGATTTTGTATGTGAACCATGGAGAAATAAACACTTTTATTTGAATTAACAATAGCTTTCTCTGAAAAGGAATATTCAGTAATGATATTCAAAAAATGATAAGCGAAAAGTAAATAAGATATCACCCTTAAGAGACACTGTAGTGCTGAACACCTTAGATTTTGGAGTGAGGCAGACCTAGGTTTACAACCCATCTTCCCTACATAATAGTGATTTTATTAGGGTAATTTCTTTTTTTTTTTTTTTCCTGAGATGGAGTCTTGCTCTGTTGCCCAGCCTGGAGTGCAGTGGTGCGATCTCAACTCACTGCAACCTCCGCCTTCCGGGTTCAAACAATTCTGCTTCAGCCTCCTGAGTAGCTGGAATTACATGTGCACTCCACCACTCCCAGCTAATTTTTGTATTTTTAGTTGAGACGGGGTTCACACTGGTCTCAAACTGCTGACCTCGTGATCTGCCCTCCTCAGCCTCCCAAAGCGCTGGAATTACAGGCGTGAGTCACCACGCCCAGTCGATAATTTATTTTAATTTCTCGTATACTGAATATTTTAGGTTATAAAATGAGAAGTTTAAATAAAATAATGTGTGAAAAGTAAGTATATAAGTATTTGAAATCTAACAACTAATAAATGTTAGCTATTTTTATATGTGGATGTTCCACATGAAATTGCCATTTCTGTAGGGCAATTGGTTAAATATTGGCAGCTAGATATGATATCATAAGGTTCAACTCAGCATTATAAATGCCAAATACCCTGAAAGGGAAAGTAGAAAGTGAACGTGTAACTTGCCCAACTGAATCAAAGTAGAAAAAAATTCCTAAAATATGAGAAAACATCCAGCAATACTTATAGACACACAGCAATACTATAAGCTCAGAAATTGCATTGGGATTTTAGAATGCCAAAAAGCACATTAAAGGATGTAATAGAGAGAAAATTCTTTGACGAAATGTGGAAATTGAAGATGATGGGGAAATAAGTATCCATATGCCTATTATTTTTGCTGATGATTTTTTTTAAAAAAGTATTAACAGATCAAACTGGAATCAAAGGAAAACAATATGAAAATAATACATTCAGAATACTTTCTTGGTGAAGTATAAGTTCAACTCAGCAAAGATAGTTCAATAACAGCAAAGAAGATTCTTTCTACCTGTCTACATTATTTTTCTATTTTTTAAAGCTACAATTGAACACGTTTTCTTGAGGTTTTTCACACCCTCAAAGAAATGTTGTGAAAATACTTTTTAAATTATTTAGTGCAGCATTGACTATTTACTTCCATGCGTGCCTTGAGTCATTCCACGTGGTCAGATTTTTTTTTTTTTTTTAGCAGTTACGCTGAAAAATACCAAGCAAGTTTTTCACTTAATAAGGACCAAGTATCTTCAAAACTTTGGAATAGCCTAGAATTCCCATTGTCTCTGCCTACACCCTCCAATTCTAATCTTGTCATGTATTCATCCTCATGCCAATCTTCAGGTAAAAATGTTCTTCAATTCACAAAAATGAATATATCTCTGAGATTCTTGATTATAATGAAACGTTATTCAAATTGAATGTGTTTCTTAAATATATTTACTTCCAAAATGTAAGGCTTTCCAAAAACTGTACAATGCAAACTAGACACATTGTACCAGCCACACATTCACAAAAAAAGAATAAGTATGCATCATAATGAAAGAAAATTAAAATATCAAGCAAAACAACCACAAATAAAATCCCCACAGAATAGGCTACAGGGCTCAGAACTTCTCTTCAAGTACTCATAGAATCATTCATTCATTCATTCAACTAAGATACAGCGAGCTTCCTGAAACTGGGCACGCAACTGTAAGCAAAAACAGTAAAAAGTAGCAGTTTTCATAGATTTTGCAGTCTGGTGGGAGAATAGGTGACAAGACACAAGCGAATGTGAATAAATGCTTCAAAATGAGATAAGTGTTATGCAGGAAACAATGCGCTAAAATGAAGTCTTTTTATTGTAGGGACTTATGAATTTCTTCCCTAAGGAAGTAGCATTTGAAGTAAAAGATGAAGGGTGAAGAGGTTAACACAAAGGGAGGGTGTGTTAAAAGATTCTGAAGTTGGAAAGAAAATGGTCTGTCCTAGAACTTGAAAGGCCAGGGTGGTAGAGCACAGAGAATGAAGAGAAGAAATAGGACTCTAAGATGAGATTGGAGAAGTGGACAGGACACAGACCAAAAACCTGAAAGCCATTGTAAGGCTTTTACTTTATTTTTTCTTATAGGAAAGAAGGTTTATCAAGGAGTGGAAAAAAAATAGATTTCTGTTTTAAAAATTATACTTTTATGGGAGAGTGGAGAGTAGCAAAGAACCAGGTCAGAGGCCAATACCGTCATTCTGTCAGGAGACAGTGGTGACAAAGAACCAAAAAACTATCAGGACCAAAGACACAGAGACAGTTTCCCCTACTTCATAAACTCAACTATAAGGAATTTAGTATTTTGAGTTGACTCACAATAAAAGATGCCTTCTAAATTTTAGTTCATTGGGAAAAAAAGGACTATTCAGGAACCTTTGACAGTCAGCTCAAGGAAAATGTGAAAAGATGGGGAGTGGTTGTAAAGACTCAGGAAACCACATGTGGAATTTGGTTGAAGGAAGTATAAGGAGTGCACGTAGGAACTGGAAGCGTTTCAGATACCTATACTGTATATCTTTCTGAGTCTAAATTTTTTCTCGCATATTATATTTTCCTTGTATACATTCCATTCTTCTTTCTGCAGACTGAATTCCTTTGCATATTCATAAAATTAGTATCCCCAAACTTGAAATTCTTTATGGCTTTGGTTTGCCAAAGTGAAGTTCCTACTTTGACATGGGGTGCCTTTTCAACCTAGAGCCCTCTTCCTTTTGGATTCAGGCTTTTTGCCTCCTGGTCCATGTTCTCTCAGGCCTCTGGATGGGTAATTTCAGTTTGTGGTTGCTTTCCACTTGCTTCAAGTATCCATCCCAGAAACAATTTGTTAACACACTGGGAGAGGTTGGTAAGCATGACTGCTCATTTTAGAGGCCGTTGTCAAATTGGATTAATTTAGAAAAGAAAGCTAAGCCTAGAAGAAACTGAGTTCATATCACAAACTTAAAAGAAAACAATACTTTTACACTTAGAAAAGTAAAACAAACAAAATTGAGTTTCCACACTAACCAACACCACTAGAACAGAATATAAAAAGGCAAGTCAGGCTTTTAATAACTTATCTCTTAGCTTCTCTGATTAAGCAAGGCTTGAGCATGGGAAATCTTTGGTCTATTTTGTGCTGTTACAGGTTCTAATCACCCACAACCACCTAAGTTATGAAATGCTGCAAAATTTAAGGACAGAATGTTTATTCCCACTTTCAGCATTCACATATCATCTGCTCAAAGCTAGACTTTAAAGTTTGGACTGTGGAGAAGACACGTGCTTTATTGGTCTGAGGCATTCATGGTTTCTGTTGGAGACACCATCACTCTTGAAAGATGGAGGAGAGAAAATGAGACATCACCTTTGGTCGAGTGGAATTCAATTGCAGAGGACCATGGCTGGGGATAGCTTACAAAGCGCACTCCAATTTTCAAATCTCTGGCCTTTCATGTGCAGGTAGACACTCTGGAGCCATCTAGTGGCATAACATCATTGAAATAAAACGAGAAGAGCCAGGGTTGAGAATTGAGGAAAAGTCCAAATCTAGCATTGTCTCACCCAGATGGGTCATGATTTCAGGAAGGTAACTGATATGGCAAATTCCCTGGTTCTGGGAAGGAAGCTGACAACCTATGATCCTGCCTCATTCTCTGTGACTACAGTTTCTTCTAGCACTGTTCCTAAGGGTGTATCACCTGGCAACCTGGATGGAGTGGAATTTATGAGCAACAGTTATTTTAATCCATGAGAAACAAAATATAAGACTGTATTTAACCAGTGCAAATTATAACATGTCAGTGACTTTACCATTGTCTCTTAATTAGCTCCAACTATTTTCAAATAAGAGGCTTGGGGCTGAGATAGAGTTTCAAAGCGTTTTTCAATGGTTTTAAGTTGTTACAGTAGTGCTTTATTTTGACTGATATTTATGGGGCTGGAGGAATAGAAGGACTGGAGGCATTTTTTCCTTTCTCTAAAACTGAAAATCGGTTTTCTCTATGATGATTTAGACTGGAACTGACTAAGATATAATACTTGGAAGAGATTTTCCTTAGAAAGTGCACTACTGCACTGACAGTGACTTTCTATTCATACTACCTCATTTCTTTTACTTAGTAAACTAAATTAAGCTCTAGGACACTGTTCTCAAACTTGAACATGCATTAGAATCAACTAAAACACCTGTTAAAATGCAGATTGCTCAGCTTTATTGGAGTTTCTACTTTAGATACGTCTGGGGTAATGTTCAAGAATTTACATTTATAAAAACTTCCAAAGAGATACTGATACTGTTGGCTGAGGGACTGCACTTTGTAAACTATTGTTGTGGAAAATTAAGGCATGGATGTTCATCTTTTATTGTTTTACTGACTCAAAGACAAAGCCTAACCATTCTTTCTGGGCTTCTCAATGAGCAATAGGATTTTATGGCAGGTAATCTTTTATCTTTTAGAATAGATCTGGTTCTTCAAATGAGATCCTTCACAGAAACTCAGTGTATAAGACAGGTAAAAATAGAGCTACTTTGATTAACGTGAAGGTGAGAGAACGGCACCTCTTCTATCTTTCCTCATGAATTTCCATAGCAGATACTGGCACTGCCTCAGCAGAAACTGGGAGCCAGTATACAGCAGGCAGAAAACCAAAGCAGGTATTACTATCATTGCTGTCTCTTTAGCTCCCCCTTATATGGTCACCAGATGCTCAGAAGTTTCTGTTCATCATCCAGATTGTTCCATTCCAGCCTCAAATACTATTTTCTACAAAATTCTTGGCTTGTCCCTCACTAATATATTCCACTGTGTCCGAAGCAGTGTAGTTATAATATAAATAAGAGAGTGTGCATTGTTCTTTTCAGAATAACACTTGATTACAAAATTTGTTTTGTAATACTAGTCCGTGAGATATTGGGAATGGTGTAAAATACCCATACACCATGAGGAGCGTCTGTGCACAGCTAAATTTTTCAGCCCTTCTAACAGCTTGACATTCAGGTCCCCGTTGCTCTGGCTGTTGCCACTGTCTCCAGGATCACCGTCATGCTTTCCACCAACCCCTTCCGCAATTACAAAACAGATAATTGTATTGATACTTAATGTATTACTTATCACAAACAATTACAAATATTTATTGAGTAACATTTTTGAACTATATCCTTTAATTCAGAATTCTCTCCTTCAATAGCTCAAAGATGGTTTATTATATAGCAAAGAGAAGGCAGGTTATGAATTTTCACCAACTTGCAGTTGTTCTAAGTCATGGCTTTTATCAATTTACCTATGGTAATATGTGACCCTATGAATATTTTCCTAATTTAGATATTTCTGTGTTTCATCTCCAAATGAGTTCTTGAATCTAAACTACTACTCAAAAATAGAAAAGTAGAAAGTTCTATATCTCTTAGTACTGGACTTTCCTTGTGATATAATTCTGAATTCAATCCACTTCAGGCTGAAGAGATTTGTCTTACTTTCTGGGAGATAAGAATCAAAGATAAAGAGTCCTATGGTTTTCCCATTGGAGATAAGACCCACTTTGACAATCAGAACAAACAGACTAATTTGATTAAGGATAGGTACACCTTTGTTACTGATCTACCAACAACATATAGGAAAGTTTCAGAATAAAATAAAACCACTGGGAACTGTATGTCCACTTTTACCTTGCCATTTTTTAATGTTCACTGACTGAAGGTGAATTTCATCAAGAATATTTTAGATAGTCAATTTTCTTTCTCCAGGAATTTACAATTAAAGTCCTTATGCCCATTGGCAAGAAACTGTTCCCTAATCTGAACTGAAAAAAAAGGAATCTAATTTATAAACACTACTGTTTATATCTATTCCACACCTTGTTGGATATCCTTTTGGCTTCAACAAAAGGAGACTGTCTCAAGGAGGGGAAAAGAAAAATTAGCAAATGTAAAGTGGAGATCCAGAAGTTAAAGGAAAAATTATACAAGTGAGTCTAGGTCATAGTATACAAAACAAACAATATAATTATGGTGACTCTATTTCATAGGTTGGTGTTGTTTGGCATATGTATTATAGTGCATATTCAGAACACAAAAACAATATCTATCATTAAAATTCCCAACATGTTTTTGTACACTCTTTTCTATTTCTTAGAATAGACACACTCCAGATTCTTGAAGAGGGTTGTGACAACCAAATATTTCTTTCAAGGTGGCAATAATGGAATGATACACGGAAAAAGTATGGTAGCATTTTTTATCTTCTCCAATCCCTTAGATGTTGGTGTAAACTATTATATTACCCAAATTAGTTTGCTCTCAGGATACAGAGCAAACAGAAGCTCAAAGCAAACCCTACAAAGAAATTCTTCCAAATACATTCATCAAGGGCTTTTTATACAGACAGCTTAGGGACTCTGCCTATGGCAGGCAGTGAGAGATGTGACATTAAGAAACAAAGATTAATTGCCCAACTTCAAATCACAAGGTGAGAGTGGAATCTAAAACATCTCCCAAGGTTTACTGTTCTAGTGTAGTCACCCTTTCTTTCTTAAAATCAGAAACTATGAGTAATTCTGTCTGTATCTGCTACTTTTGTACTTAGGAAAGGAAAAGATAAAATACAAATAAAAGAGTAAAGAAAATCTCCATCCCCCTGGAAGCACCTGCTCAATTTCCTATGGGAAAAAAAAAAAAAAATTAAGGTACTTTAATAGTGCACTAAGGACATTTGGGTAGTGGTCCAAATAAATCCTCCAAACCGACAGATTTGTGATTTGTCAAGGTTTGTTAGAAAGACTATGCCCTTAAGCCAAACAAGCATCATCTTTGGGGAGATTTTATTTGTGTTATCAATTCATATCTGGACAGGTCTTCTGCTGGTTGGCATAGCAACTAACTGAAGTTCATTGAACTTTCAGATGTGTGTGCTAACAATCTAAAGCTGATTTCCCCCCATGGGGACCAGAAAAGGCATTCTTTGTTAAACCTCTCCAGTTGCATTGAAAAATATATCATTTTTCTCAAGCCTACAAACACACACATTTGAAATTTGGAAAATAATATTAGGAAAATTGTTTCTATCATGTAATATCATAATGGTTTTCCTCTGTTTTCTGAAAGGAAGGCTAAAGTTTTACAATATCATATTTTCTATCCATTTCTAGGTCTTTCCATAGTTATCTTAGGGAAATTCTTTCCAATAATTTTTTTGGTTTGACGATTTTGTTGAAGACATCCAGGTAGTGATTTTGCAGAGTGTTGATATTTAGTATGGCCTCGTTAAAATTTTAGACATGGAAATGTTAGGTCTCCACTTAGGTGAAGATCTCAAGTAGCTTGCTTTCATGCTATGTTGGTTAAGCAAAGATTTAACTAATGTTCATTTAGAGAGGAAGCAGTGTCAAAACCTGTGCTCAGCACTGTGGGAGATGAAGAGGAACAAGAGATAGCATTGGCTTTTAAATTATTTATAATATGATTTCAAAAAAGGAACTAAAGGATGAGGAATATTAGTGAAGAAGATGTCTCTACTGTTGGGAATTGTAGAAAAAAAGACTAAAAAGGACAAGTTTGTAGTTACACCTTTGCCTTGTTTAGTTACCAATTTTGGAAGTCATATTACTATGAGAATTTAAAAAGCTTAAGTACAGAGTAAATGTTTTCCCCAGAAGGATGTAATACTTATGTGTATTTTATTATTATTTAATTAAGATGTAGTCTCACTCTATCGCCCAGCCTGGAGTGCAGTGGTGAGATCTCAGCTTACTGCAACCTCCGCCTCCCTAATTCGGACAATCCTCTGGCCTCAGCCTCCTGAGTAACTGGGACTACAGACGCACACAACCACACCCAGCTAATTTTTGTATTTTTAGTAGACACGAGGTTTCACCATGTTGGTCAGGCTGGTCTCGAACTCCTCACCTCAAGTGATCTTCCTACCTTGGCCTCCCAAAATGCTGAGATTACAGGCATGAGCCACTGCGCCCGGCCAACTTATGTGTACTTTAGATAATCTAATATTTAAATATATGAGAATTAAAAGTCGCTTTTTGAAAATCTGCCCTCACTTCATAAAGTAGGAATGCCATTCCAATTATTTGTTAAAGACGTATCCTTGCTTTTTGCTTCCTAATTAAAGTCTGTAAGCAACACCCAAGTTTGCAAATTTCGGAAAGATTTTGTCTCCTTTATTTTTCTAGAAGTATAGAAAAGATGTATCAAGCATGATTTTGTACTTATTTCTTCTTACTGGATCTGTTTAAGGCTCCATGCTATGATTAAATAATTACCATCCCAATACTCATGAAAACTATTTTCTTGTAGATTGAACCTGAGCCAATTCACTACCAATGAGGCTATTATACTTCAATGACTTTACTGATTAACAGTGATTAGGTCAAGATTGCTGACAATGGGTGACCAACCACTGCTATTTATAGACAACTACTCAGCAGCCCTGAACTAAGAGTTAGTCGCATGTGGTTTTGTGGGCAGCTGGACTCTGGCCTCCTCTGTCTGCGGGTCTTTTATAATGAAACTGTTGTATCATATGGATTTTTCATTCATAGACCTCCTTTTTGAACTGAAGAGGCTGGTTTTGTTTAAGATGAAAAAGGGGGAAGTGAGAAATATTTAGAGCTGGGTTACAGGAGGCTGTGGGTACATGGGGAGAGAATTGAGTGGCCAATTCTGAACAAAACCCCAGTCATTCTGAAGGCTGTATGTGCTGAGGTTTAACATTAACTTATACTGCCATCATGTGGATAAAAGAAGAAAGTTTTATTCTAGTGGCAGCTGCAACAGCTGCAGATAACTTAATGATAAATGGGTGGCCAAAGGCTGAGGGTTCAGACAGTGCATGTTTAATTAAAAATATCTTGAACCCCATGCAACTGTTTCAAATAAAGCATTTTGGGGCATTTTCTATAGTGTCAAGAAAGCAATGCTCTAAGACTTCCAAGAGTCTTTAAGGGACTGAGGCCAACCCTCCGTTATACAATGGAAAGTCTGAGGCTCCTTGGTACAGTCTCATCAGCCAAGTAAACAAAAACAAAACCTTCTAAAGGTTAGACTAGAGAAAAAGTTAAAAAAAAAAAGTCATAAATATCACTAACAAATGAGCATAACCGAAAGAAGCAATAGAAGATAGATTTGAAGCCAGTTACTAAACTTGTGTCTACACCCTGATAATCATTTACTGAGTCTTCTTAAATGAATAATTCTTTCGTTCATACCAAAGAGAAAATGCCCTGGATAGCTAAACATGCAAGGAAAACATTATTTAAGACTATTGCAGTAGAGGTCAAGAGCTCAAGGAAAAGCACCATGGATTTTAGGGGAATGTTGGTCAATGTGATGTTGACCATCTAGGTTTGCTCATTGCTGCTTATGGAAGTGAGGTTCCTACTCTCCCACAGAGACTGGCAGATATAGGCACTGTCTTTTTTTATTATTATATTTGAAAAGAATGGCTCCCAGATCCTTGAGAAAGAGATCACTGTGTTGTATGTAAAACTGGCAAAAGAGTCCAAGAAGATTTCCACGTAAAAGGGAGAGATAAATTGTTCACAATCACAAGTTCTTTAAAGCAAATGATCTAAGAAGAAGGTGGTCAGGGGCCTAAAGTCAGGAAAAAACCTGTCTAAAGTTTGACAAAGTTTGGGGGAATATCAAGACCATATTGGTGACTCCCAGTCTCCTAACCTGTAAAATGGCCAGAGTAACCCCAGCTATCCTTATCTACAAAAGTGAATATGAGCACTGAAAAAAAAATAGAGAAACATGTGAATATGATATAAACCCAAAATGCAGTAGATGGTAAAGTATGGCTACTACTTTTGTCTATCCTGTTTTTAAAATATGCACAAATTCAATTTCAAAGGACTAAATTGAAAAGAAAAAAAAATGTTTTTTCAAAGCAGAGCAAGTTTAATAGAAAAACATCAGATTCGGGTTTTGCTCTATAACTTACTAACCATGGAGCCTCAATAAAGTCATTTAATCTTTTTGAAACTTAAATTGATTGCATAATGCCTACCTCTCATTGTTGTTGTAAAATTAAAATGAGAGAACATGTAAAGCTGCCAGCACAATGTTGTCACTTAGTGAATACTAGTAGATGCTGAAGTTGCATGAACTCTAGCTCTGTGTTGTGGGATTATTCTTGATTTGATTGGTGTCACTGCCAACTATTTTCACCAAAATGTGGTGTAGCAAACAACCTTCAACCTCAGTGTCTTACAAAATGGAGCATTTATTTCTTGAAAGAAGGTATCGAAATATATTGTAGGTCTCACACTTCTGCACAGGACTGGGAATTAAGTGATCCAAGCTGGGTTTGGCTGTGCTTGAATCCAGGCTCTGGGTTCATTTCAGGTCTAATCCATTTGCCTCTCCTTATTCTGGGGTGGTATGTCCGTCTCATGGTGATGACACGTACAAAAAGACAATGCTCATAACATATTTGCTCAAATTCAACTGGCTAAACAAGTCACATGGGCAAGCCCAAAGGAAAGAGGTGGAAAATGCACTGCATAGAAAGAGCAAGAGGGTGAAAATATATAATATTACATCAGAGGAGCAAAGGATTCAGACCAATCATTCAATCTACAACCCTATCTCATCTATTATCTGCATATATTGTAGCTTTTCCCTCTCATACCTTGTTTTCTCAAATCTTGAAATCTTCAATGGCAATTCATTGTGACAATAGAAAAAGTGTTTGAAAGTAAAGCAAAATCCTCGGAGAAAGGTGGGCAGGTTTTTAGCATATTCCCTACAATAATTTTGGAGGAAAAAAATTAGAGGAAAGCGTGACCTAAAGAAAATCTTTCATCTTTTGTAAAAGATTTTATTATGCAGATGTCTTATATTTTTCAATTTTCTTTAAAGATTTCC
>NW_016803776.1:1512499-1547461 GCF_001698545.2 Rhinopithecus bieti | reverse complement strand
TTCTTTAAAGATTTCCTCTTATTGAAAAATATTCCTATGACAAGTTAAATGAAATGGAGATGCTAGGTTGAGGCAAAGAATTTGAAAGAGTTTGAAAAGTACAGGGGAAATAAATAACTATCAGAATGTGAGCAAGAGATGGATAGGAATGAATAGTTGTCCCCCGCTTTTTATCTCCCCACCTCCTACTCACACCCCAACTAACAAACCTGCGTCATTTGAGCTGAAAGAAGAATTCATCTCTGAATATAGATCTGAGTTAAAATCATTTTGCAATGGTCCTACTGTGGTTTTTGAGAACAATGCCATCTCTTAAAATAACTGTTTTCAATCGTGACCTTCAGTGTGTCTGAAAGTTTGTGATGATGAATAGTGAATACTGAATGGCATGCTACAGAATGCAGCCCCTTAATTGCTCACAGAGAAGTCACATAGGATTTTTCAATCTTTCTGTTTATGCCAGTGCTTGGAAAAGATCACTGAGTTCGGATCTGTGTTGAGCTACCAGGCTGAATCAGAGATAAAATTTTCCATTTGAGCCAGCTACTCAGGCTTTGGTGAAGTAATTTGGAGACGTGAGGGGCAGGCAGCACAGTGGGTAACTATGTTGTGCACAGACTCTGGCATCAGACATATGTGGGTTTGAATTGTGGTTTTACCATTTCATGGTTGCGTGGCCTTAAGCAAGTTCATTAATCCTTTTGTTTTTCTCTCACAGTATCTGCAAAATAGGCATCATCATACCTCATGGGTTGTTATGAGGATTTAACATGCTAATATATGTAAAATATTGCATACAATAAGCATGCAAGAGAAGACAGCTGTTGCTGTAGCTATTATAATGTATTATAAATTTGTTTTCAGCAAAGAGTACGAAGGAACCCAGCTCTCTGGCAAACCTGAGGCATGGACAGGGCAAGGCTGGAGGCTCTGGGGTGGGTAAGGAAAGGGTCTGATAAGTCAGGTAGTTGGGTGCTCAGGGAATATACCTAAAGGAAATGTGGACCAAAACCAATGAAAGGGCAACAAAATGACCTCTTCCCTTTAAACCTCTTCTTCAAGGCTAAACATTTAAAGCTCCTTCCTGGAAAATCATATTCATGTCAATGACCTTGAATTTAGTGACTGCAGCAGTGCACCGTGTATTTTTCAGCCTCTGGAATAATAGAGGGAAGGATGTGATAATTAATTTTATGTGTCAACTTGACTGAGCCACAGAAAACCCAGATATTTGGTTAAGCATTATTCTAGGTGTTTCTGTGAAAGTGTTTTTAATGAGATTCAGATGTGTTTATATATGTACATATATATTATGTATGTGTGTGAACTATGTATACACACACACATATATCTATACCTAGATATATATATAGATATAGATCTATATCTAGATACAATATTACCTCAGAGTAGCCAAGGATTAAGACCAATCATTCAGTAAAGCAAAATCCTCGGAGAGAGGTAGTCAGGCTTTTAGCATATTCCCTACAATAATTTTGGAGGAAAAAATTTAGAGGAAAGTGTGACCTAAAGAAAATCTTTCATCTTTTGCAAAAGATTCTATTATGCAGATGTCTTATATTTTTCAATTTTCTTTAAAGATTTCCCCTCTATCTATCTATCTATCTATCTATCTATCTATCTATCTATCTATCTGTCTGTCTATCTATCTATCTATCTAGAGAGACAGAGAATAAATATACATATACATTCCATTGTTTCTATCTCTCCAGAGAAACCAGGCTAATACAGAGGATGTTGTACTTCTTGACTTTTGCTTGTAGAGAGTACTTCTGAAACAGTGCTGGAAGCCATTTGGGCTTAAAGTGTGAGGCAAATTATACTGGGAATTCTCCTCCAACTTCTATGTTCCAAGGAAACCAAATAATGATCACCCTCCCAGATAGCACTAAAGGAGAAAGGAAGAGGGAGCTATATGTCAGGGATGCCACCGAGGAAAACCTTTGGATGGCATTGCTGGGAACTGGAAAAATAAGACACTTTCTCTACAAGTGGATTGAGCATGGCAGTGGGGAATCACAGAAGCAGCATGGTGAAGATTCTATAAAGCAACAGAGAGACTTCTGAGAACAAATCATGAGTCCAAACTGAGTTAGAAGTGGTAGTGTATTAGTCCATTGTCACATTGCTATAAAGAAATACCTGAGATTTGTAATATAATGAAAAGAGGTGCAAAGCAGGAGCAAGACAGAGAGAGGAGAGGAGCCACACACGTTTAAACAAACTGATCTCACAAGAACTCACTCACTATCAAGACAACAGCACCAAGGGAATGGTGCTAAACCATTCCTGAGAAATCCACCTCCATGATCCAATTACCTCCCACCAGGCCCCTTCTCCAACATTAGAGATTACAAGTTAGCATGAGATTTGGGCAAGGACACAGATCCAAAACATATTAGATAGTGAGGCAAAGAATCTTCACCTTGGAAAGGAATGGAATTGGCAACACCAGGCTCCAGCCTTGTCAGAACATATTTGTAACTAAGAAATAAAATTAGGCCTCAATTCATACATGAGGTACAAAATGGCATGTTGTTCCCTGAAAACAGGGAGAAGCCTGGTCACTAGGGCTAGAACACAAGGCATGGGATTACTAGAAGCCAATTTGTCCTGATGAGATGCACCTGAACTGCTAATAGGAGTTCTACCAAAGCTGTTTTATCTGGATGAAGGACAGCTCTGATTCAGGCTTCTGTGCTGCCTTTAAGACAAGAGACCTTGATGAGACTTTTGTAATGATCAGACTATTGGTAACTGGGCTTTGGAAAACGAGTCTTTCCAAAACTCTTTCTTCCACATTTGTGGAAAGGAGGAGGTCCCTGTCTGTCTCCATCCTTGTCCAGGTCTTCATAGTCATGAAGCCTCCCTTGGTGAAATCCCCTAAGACAGGACTCCAACATTCCTTCAACATTTTAGACTGAATCCTAGGATTGGCTCAACTCTTTCTAGTCATAGTGTATGTGTTAGTCTTTTTTTCATGCTGCTAATAAAGGTGTATCTGAGACCGAGTAATTTATAAAGGAAAGAGGGTTAATGGACTCATAACTACACATGGCTGGGGAGGTCTCACAATCATGTCAGAAGGTGAAGGAGGGGCAAAGGCACAGCTTATGTGGTGGTGGAAAAGAGGGCATGTGCAGGGGAGCTGCCTTTTATAAGAGCATCAGATCTCATGAGACTTATTATTTAATGTAGAGATGTGTCCTAAGGATCTCTCAGGCTGCACCTGGTACATACTTTTCAGAGTCACACTAGTGCCCAGGTGGTCCTGAATTGAAGCAGTCTCTGCTCCACCCCTTTACTATTTGTCCCTCTCTTACTGAATTTGTTCTGATGGTTCATTAGAAAACAAGACATCAGTTCTTTACCATTACTGAACTTCAGGAGGTTGGAAGTTACCAAAGCAATTTGTATGCTCTTTCTAGTTTTTTCCCTTCATCCATCTCTCACCCTCATTGTTCAGCCAGTTAAGATAAAACAAATAAAGGAAAAAAACAGATTGTGAATGAATTCTATGACTTGATGCAAGACAGCCTGTTTCCCAAGCTGTCTTTTTATTTTATTTTATTATACTTTAAGTTCTAGGGCACATGTGCACAATGTGCAGCTTTGTTGCATATGTATACATGTGCCGTGTTGGTGTGCTGCACCCATTAACTTGTCATTTACATTAGGTATATCACCTAATGCTATCCCTCCCCTCTCCCCTCACCCAATAACAATCTGGCAATAGCTAGGCAGCCTACTTGAATGTGGCAGGACTGGTCAGGCTTGATTTCTCAGGCCTTTCCTAGAGTCATCTTTGAGCTGCTACTTCAAAAGATAAGGGCATCATGAGCATGGAAGTATGGTCTGACTTCACTGTGCCATATAGTATCAAGCATCCTTTCCTTCCCTCCAACCCAGGTACCATAAAGCCTATTGAATACCCATTTTCTCTGATATACTCACCTTGTTCTGAGACCAACTGAGCTCTATGCGAATTTATACAAATGCTGAAAGCAAAATATCTAAAATGAGTGTTTTAATGAGCTTGAGCTGCTATAAATGAACACCATAGGCTAGGTGGCTTAAAAATAAGATAAATTTATTTTTTAAAGTTCTGAAGACTAGGAGGTCCAAGATCAAGAGGCTGGCAGATTTGATGTCTGGTGAGGATTCATTTCCTGGTTCATAGACAGCTGTCTTCTTGCTATCAGCTCACATGGCAGAAGGAGAAAAGGAATGGTCTGAGGTCTTTTTAGAGCACTAATCCCATCCATGAATCCATGAGGGCTCTATCGTCATCACCTATGATGCAACAACGAATTAAAAGAGAAAAGTCTCAATTCACTGTGGATTTGCTGTTCTTATGCCCCAAACTCACTTTAATTTATTCTGCCTAAATGAACTCAGTAGATCAACCATGAGGTGTTGTTACACATCACAGCATTCAAGAGACAATATAGTTCCTGAGTAAAATACTGCATAGTATACTATATCTCAAGTGAGCCACAAAAGGCAAGCAAATTCAGTAGATTCAGTTTTACTAACTATCAAATACATACAATGGATTATCTCTGAATTCAAGATTGTTCACAATTCCCCAAGAGGTCAGAAGCATGAGGACTGAGAATGATGTCTAGATATTGCTAAGAATCACTACGAACTAGGAAGTGACCAAAAAATTGAAAATTAAATGACTTTTCTGGAACTGGAATGTAAACTCCATGTTTGACTTAATTAATACAGAGGCATTCAGAAGTAGTTAGCATTATTTTCATTTTGTAGATGAAAACACTGAAGATCAAAAAGTAAAGTGACTTTCCTTAACTTACATATTTAGTAAGTGGTAGATTTGAGGTTTAAAATCTGGTCCTATGACTCTAGACTACAGAAAAAGGATGGATAGAGTATACAGAGGTATAAGCAGTTCTAGATTAACAGGCTGGAGTGAGGGGCAGGGAGAAGAAATGAGAAGATGCAAGAAAACAGAGAAAATGAACTCAAATTTCTGTCCATCTCCAAACCATATAAACCCCAAAGAGCCTCTTTCTCCTCCTTGTATTGTTCACATTGTTTGCTTGAACCCAGTCTTCCTTCCAGATTTGGCTGTAAAACATGTTGTCGGCTAAAAAAAAAAAAAGTCTTAAGATACAGTAACTAAATCACAGATATTCTGGGTGATTTCTGAACTTTAAATTTAAATAAGAATTTCCTTATTTAAATCAGACACATTCTCTAGAAACTGTCTCCATTTTTTGAGCAATATGAAGAGGATATTAGTGTTGGCAGGGTTAGTTTGATGGTAAACTGAATAGGCAGGCACTCAACTTCAAAATGATTTAAAGGGATACATGGCTTCAAAATGTCTGTGACTGGAGTGTACCAGGATTTACAATCGGAAAGACAAGGTTTGAAACCTAGACATGACTAGATGAGTAAAACTGAACAATTCACTTTACCTCTTTGGACATAGAAATAAATGTCTAAGATAGATGCTTACCCAAAGGCACACTGTAAGATCATGGAAGAACTGGTCTTCGAGCCCAGATCCACTGATTACCTAGCCAATCATGTTAACTATGAAATAACACACAGTAGACCCCAAGTAACTGATTGCAGTAATGCAGCTTTCTAATGTTGCTTTCTAATTTGCCTACCTGCAGCCTGGACCCTGGACCCTTTGCCAGACTGGATATTCACAGAACTATTATTTGTCAAATGGTAAACCCCAAGGGCCCTGAAACAACTCCTTGCAGTTCCTAGGCCCCACCACCATTCCCTCACCAGGCTGCAGCCTAGATAGAAAATGAATGCAACCTAAAAGGAAAAGGAGAGGCTTTTTAAAAATTAGTCCCCCAAGTGTCAAACTTTATGGTGTTTGGAAGTTATCTCATATCTTCATGCCCATTGTTTTATGTCATCTTACAAATTTGTCGTGATCATTATTATTCTCAATTTAAAATTTGGGAAACAGAGGCATAGAGAGGTGAAATGACTTTTCCAATATTGCACTGTTAAAGAGTGGCTAAAACTAGGGCTTAAGGTCCACGCCTTTTCTCTGTCCCAAGCTTCCCTCCATGAAATATTGAGAAATGGGTTCATTTGATGAGAAAGGTGTTTATGGACCTACACGATATATAGCCACTCTGAGCAAGTCCTTAGCTCTCAGAAAAAGGATGAGAGGAGAAGGTCATTTTCAGAGTGGTCTACACTGTTCTCACATTTCTCTCTGTCCTCTACCATGATGGGGGGGTCAAGCAGCTTCCTTCTCTTTCACTTGGGAGATCCAATACAAGAGGCACAACCACAAGACCAGCAGCTCTGCTCCCTGGAATCACATGCCCACACGGCGGGAGGAGACCCCTGGGCTCCCCCTTCACAGTCTGAGTCCCATTTATTTCTTACCCGGGCATCTCTACAAAGATCGAGCTGAAGGAATGCTGGTGGGGCTTTCCATTCCTTGCCCTTTATAACACAATGTAATTGGTTCTAGTTCAGCTACCTGACAAGTGAAAATCTTCCACAGAATTTCGTTAAGAAGAAAAAGCAAGCCAATCCGGCAGAGGGCAAGGGCAGCAGAAATCCTGTGTAGGTGTGTGACAAATGGGTTTATATGATTTCCTGAAAAATAAATACATACATAAATAAGCAAACAAACACACACCACCAGGCTGCCTCCGTGCATACGCAATGCTCCGCTAGGTGGCAGCACACTCTCCACCTGGCTTCCTGCCTGCTCCGTTGGAGCGTGGAGCATACACACTCCATAGGGATGGGAAAAGGGCAGGACAGAAAGCAGAGTGGAGCTAATATTTATTGAAGGTCTCCTCTATGCCAGGTCCTAATATAGACATTTTGAAATATATCAGTTGATTTAATTTCCACAACAACATACTGGGGTAGATGTCTCTGTTTTAAAGTTATTCACAATAACATTGAATTTTGAGGATTTACTTTGTACTCATTACTTCCTCTGACTCCCTTAATACCCCTAAAAGTGATTGTTATTTTTATCCCTCTCTTACAGATAAGGAAACTGAAGTTTAGAGAGGGTAAGTGGCTTCAAACCACACAAATATTAAGCCAGGACACTGAAATCTGATTCCTGGAAGTATGACATCAGCATCTGTAAACAACTGGGAATGACATTCCCTGAGTATATGAAAGATTAAGTATCTTCAAATATAAAAGTGAGACTAGTAACTAATGCCAATGTTCCTAATAGTAATTTTTCTTAGTATAAAATGAATATATATGGAGAAATTTTACATATAAGATACTGAGCAAAAGATTATAATTATCATCTATACTGACACAATTCAGAGATAACTACTATTATTTTTTCCCATTCTACTTTTGCCTGTGTGCATGTGCATGTGTTTGTAATTGTTCCTGATATGGTTTGGCTCTGTGTCCCCACCCAAATCTCATGTGGAATTGTAATCCCCACATGTTGAAGGTGGGGCTGGTGGGAAGTGATTGGATTGTGGGGGTGGATTTTCCCCTGACTGTCCTCATGGTAGTGAGTGAGTTCTCATGGGAGCTGATGGTTTAAAAGTGTATATCTCTTCCCCCTTCACTCTCTCTCTCCTGCCACCATGAGAAGAAGGTGCTTGCTTCCCCTTCACCTTCTGCCATGATTGTTAAGTTTCCTGAGGCTCCCAGTCATGCTTCCTGTTAAGCCTGTGGAACTGTGAGTTGATTAAACCTCTTTTCTTCAGAAATTATTTAGTCTCAGGTAGTTTATTATAGCAGTGTGAAAACAGACTAATACAGTTCCGATCATATTGAATATAAAGCTTCTGATAATTAATTATATATATACTAGGGAATTTGGATTGCCCAATTTTTACTACTCTAACTTTTGTTGTAATACACAGCCTTGGCTATGAATCTGAGCACACATCTCTACTTCCTTCTGTAGACAAGTTTTCTATAAATGGAATTGCTGGATCAAAGAATCTGACCACATTTAAGTTAATATCTCCTTCCAAATTTTTTTAATAAAGATTTTTCAGGTTTTTTAAATTTACACAAGTCCTGTATAAGATTTTCAGTTTCAATTGCTCCTGCTGGTGCCTTGATCTTGGACTTCCTAGCCTCCAGAAATGTACAAAATTAATCAATCTTGCTTATATGCCATTCAATTTAGGGTATTTTGTTTTAGCAGCCTGAAGGAATAAGACACCTGCAATTAGAGTTGAAACTTCTCCACTCTAATGAGGCAATCCTCATAATTATCAGCTTGTGTGTATAATTTAGCACCATCAAACTTTCTCACAGGATTTCACTCGGTGAGAGTGAAATCATTTTCATTCTTTAGTCTGTATGACATTGTACTTCCCTGTTTGTGTCCTGTTTCTGACTAGCATTTTCCTCTGTCACTAGAACATATTGCTCCATGAAAACCTTCACATTTTTACCAGAGTCCACTTTTCCTAGTCCTAGCTGACTATGTAGCTTGGCTGTCTTAATATAAACACAAACTTAAACTTTTAAAATTTCTCAAACAAACATAGAGTTCATCCAAGTAGACAGAAAAGGCAGGATACAGAGACATAATTCAAAGCAAAGTAATAGAGCAAAGAATGAGGTAGATATGTGAATACCACTCCCAAGAATGACTAAAGTAGTGTTTCTCCCAGAATTCCAGGGTGTTTGACAGGTGTTGCTCAAAATGAAAGAAGAAACAGAGAGAGTACTCTCTGCCCCCAATTTACTGTATAAATTTGCAGAGTAAAAAGCTTGGAAAAGTCCTACAATATGAAGACCTATTTAATCCAGTCTTTCTCATATTTATTTAACTATTGGACGTTTAGTGGCAGAAGGTCTAGTGAAATGTAAGTGTGGGAAATTCAGAGCTAGGAAAATGAGGTTCCCAGTAGTGACACTAATAAGTTAGAGAAAAACGGGTCATGGCAGATCTTAGCTGTACTTAGCTGCCTGGAGTTGCTGGAGGGGCATTGTAGGTGTCTTGTTCAGCTTTGGGGACTGAATAACAGTGTTTGATCAGTTCATCAAGTTGGACTAAGTTATTTTTCTTGAATAGATTATTTAATGCATTTACCCAGTGGAAGAAACCATGCTTTGTACATAAAATAAAGTAACATTTCTTTAAACTTAAAAACAATTGGTGGGGGCATAGAAGTGTAGCTCAAATTACACAAAGTTTCAGTTAGATAGGAGAAATAAGTTGAAGAGATCTATTGTACAACATAGTGACCATAGTTAACAACAATGTACTGTATTCCCAAAAATTGCTCAAAGAGTAGATTTTGATTGTTCTCACCAAAAAAAAAGTATGTGAGGTAACGCATATGCTAATTAACTCAATTTAGCCATTCCACAATTTATACATATTTCAAATATGTTGAACATAATAAATATGCATAATTATTATTTGCTTATGAATTAATTAAAAGATATTTTACGAGGGAAAAAACTAACATTTTCTTTTGTAAATAGATAACATTTAGTGTGATATGAGCAAGGGTCTGAAGCCAGGTGATGGATTGAGAGGACTTTGGAGTTGATAGGACTTCTCCCCTAGGACAGGTGTGGTGCCTAATTCTCATAATGGTCTTGTGAGCAGAGAGAAAACAATTCAAAAAGGAGAAGGAAAGACCAAAATTCTGTAGTTGATTAACAGAGGTGAAGTAGAGAAAGGAATCAAATGATGCTCATGTTTATTAATTAATTCATTTATCCAGACAGCAAATATCTGCAATGCTGGTAACTGTATTAATTAAACCTTCCATAGGCCAGGCATAGTGGTCCATGCCTGGAATCCCAGCACTTTGAGAGGCCGAGACCAGAGGATCACATGAGCCCAGGAGTTTGAGACCAGACTGGTCAACATAGTGAGACCCTGTATCTACAAAACTTAAAATAAAAAAAAAGCTAAAAGATTTTAAAAAACTCTCCACAGCCCCTACTTGTATTCTGGGAATATAAGAGAATGTGTGGAAGGACTTTTTTCTCTCCTCAATGCCTCACAGAGATTGAACAATATTAACTATAAAGAAAATATAAATGTACAGAATAATTTTTATATAAGATGTGTATATACAAATAAAATATTCATTTTCTATCAGCCAAGTTCTATTATGTCTGTGTAGGTGTATTATATTGAATATATAGTGAAATATTTAAACCTTATAAGGAAACAAGATAAATCCTCTGATCCAGTCTAATAACTAATATTATCACACCTCCCAGAACTCATGCCCTGATGTTCATGCAGCATTCAAAATTCAGCTTCCAAATCACTCAGACTATTGTTTGTTATTTCATTGCACTGTTTCTTTATATATTTCTATAATAATGATAATGACCAACTCATCAATGCCTGGTGAGCAGAGCATTCAAGCAGCAGAGAAAATCTATCGTGAAAGATAACCAGTTTCTCTAAGCTGAAATGATACTAAAAAATAAAAACACAGTCAAACAAACAAACAAAAAAGAATACACCATGCAGCATCTGAAGAGAGTAAACTCACTCTCTTTGTTGCAATTTTAGAAAATGGGATATAACAACCTCTTTTGGTGTGATGCCTGTGCATGTTTCAATATTTTTATAGAAAATGGTAATATAATTTCTAGTCTCAGAAGTGAGCTGACATGACCAGTAATCTTTACTGGCCTCTGAAGAGAAGGTAAGGCAGATATAAATTGCAGCTTTGAACATATGTGTATACTCACCAGCATTATTCACTGAAATAAAAGCTAGAATGTTATCTTGGAATTGAAATGAGTCAGAAATGGATAAAACACTTGTTCTCACAAGATTTTGCTCTTCCTGGATAAATAACAAATCAAATTGTCAAGCGTGTATTTTGCTGCCTAGTTGAGGGATGCTGCATGCTAAAAAGGCTGAGAAAACAGTGACGTAAGAACAAGAGTGCTGAAGTCACATGGATACGGGTGTGACACCTCTCCCCACCACTGACTAGCTGTGTAATTTGAACAAGTTGTTTGACCTCTCTGAGCTATGATTTCCATTTCAGAAAAATGAGGAAAATCAATTATAAAACATATTTTATAATTTATATAATTTTTTAAAGTGACAATAAGTGTGTGCTGTAGAAAAGGGGCTCAATAACTATTCATTATTTCACCTCACACAACACTCTTATTGGACTAGAAGGTCATATTGCACTCAAATACTTTGAGAACAAGGATGTGGCCCCTAGTCTCAGAAGAGTTGCAATGTAGTTGCAAAAAAAAAAAAAATCGAAAGAGAAATAAACTAAGCAATTTTTTATGAGGCCCACTCAAGCAAAAGTAGTGAGCTACTTCTCCGTGAGTCTCATTGTGTAGTGCAAAGAGCAGATGTTTCAGGACTGAGTTAGTCACCCTTGATATACCTTGATCTAGGTGTTAGAGGGTTCGGATGCCACTAGTCATAGAATATCAGGAGGGAGCCCTCCAGGTGGGCAAAGAGTTTCAGCAAATACGACAGCATGAAAACATTTCAGAACATTAAATGACAGAAACTTCATTCCTCATAATTAATATTTGACTATCCAGTATTTTATCTTCTACAACTGAAACAAACTTTTCCATTTTAGGCATCACTGAAAGGAGGGTTCAATAATGAAAAAGAAAACAAACAAAAAAGTACAAAAGACTAATACATATTTTTTAAATATTAAGCCTTGTTAGGAAAGAAATACAAACTAAAAAGTTTTTAAAAATCATGGTTAACTATTCAAATTTCTAAATATTGGAGAAAAAGAGGGAGGAGGAGAAGGAGGGGGAAGGAATAAAAGTGTTGGTGCAAGTATAGAACAATAGTCATTCGGATGGATTCCTGGTTAGCGTAGATTGGCACAATCTTCTTGGAAGTCAATTTGATATTATCATCATAATTTTAAAAAATTTATGTAATTTAGCCCAGCAATTCCCGAGAAATTTATGTTAAGCTTATAGCTACAAGAATGTTCATGACAGCTCTCAGATAATAGTGAATGATTAGAATAAATCTAAATGTCTTACGAATGACTGATTAAATGATTTATATCATATCTATTCATGGACTCCTACGAAATCATAAACATTATGTAATACTTATCATTTTCCACTTAATAATACAGATATTTCAATATAAACCATTTTAAATATGGCTATAAATATATACAAATAGAACAAATGTTATTTTGAGAGTGGTCATTGTTTGGTAATACTGTTTGTATTACCAAGTAATACAAATGTTTTAGTTTGTTCATTTGTACCTTCTGAATTTCCTACAGTTTTCCCTTATTTAATGAGATCTTTAAAAACACCAAAGCAAATGAGAAGATATTATTCAATGCAATAAGAACTAATTTTTCAGAATCTACATACAGGATGAAAATCTAGAGGAAAATACAGTAATCTCTATGGTCACGTGTAGAGGAAGAGTAAATTCTAAAATGTAAGTGGACCAGCGATGGCTAAATTCAGCTTTGTCATAATTTATTCAACAATGATTACTGTGTATCTTGAGAACTATGCTGATTTTGACTACGGTAGTATAATGAGTTGTACTATCAGTGGCCATTATACAAGGTTATCATAAGGGCAGAATTTGTCTAGGAGAAATATGACTTTTCCATTGTAAATCATCCTGAGAAGAAGTATCAATACCGGACATAAAATAGTGATGGACAGTAATCTTGCATATAAATATTACATATTTTCAGGGCTAGTCCAGGCAGATAGCTAATTTTATGATATGGGAAAGTCTTTGTCTATAGTTTCTAAGAATAGTCGCATCTTGTAGGAATTGCAAATAACTTTTCCTATTGAATTTCCCTTCTGTTATTATTGAAACTGTAATGATATTCAACTATGATTTGCCTTAGCTGTGCGAGGGGCATTATGATAAATAGAAGATTAGGGTTATAAAAGCCACTTGAGTCAGGGAGAACAGTGTTCATTAGATGGAAAGAAAGATGGCTGATGAAGTGCCGGATTCCCAGGCACAGTGATAAGCAACAGCAATGACAGATGTGTAGATCATGAAAGCATCTCCAGGGTTTTTAAACAAATTCTGTGCACTTGAACTGAAGATTTATATTCAATTAACCTAAAATAGAAATGGTGAGTTTAAAATAAAAGTAATTTGGATATTCAAAGTCTTTGTAAAGTTAATGATACCTGGAGAACTTAGACTGAGCCCTAGGTGACATGACACAAGCGTGTTCCCCAAAATACATCAATTGACTCCAACTCAAGAGATACCATTAGTTCCTGATGTATACTCATCATAGAGAGGACTTAAGATCACACTCTGGTTTCTTCAGGCTTCACCAAGATATAAATACAAATGAAGTCGCATTAATGGTAATAATTGAAATCCTGCAAGACTACTCCTTAACTACACAATGGATAACGTCTAGCATCTTTTGAAAAGTCTGCCCCAATCACTTCTAAAGGCCACCAGAAGAGTTACTCACAATTCACTAACATTTATGCCATGTTTTTACCCTGTTAAAGAGTCAACTGATGATAGCGCCTTGATTCTGGCACTGCTGCTAGCATCTATTCTTCATTGCACTGGGGTCATTAATTTATTCAAAAATATTTGTTAAATATAATATTATCTGTTCAAGTGGCTGTATAAAACAGAATGGGGTAAATAAAACAAAAATGTTCTTATTCTCATAGAGCTCACATGGCAGGAGACAGAGAATACATAGGTAGGCAAATAGACATACAATATGCTAGGTTGTGATAAATGCAATGATGACAAATAAAGCAGAGTAAGAAAATGCAGAGTGATGGAGGTGAGGACAAGCTTTTTAAACAGGTGAGTCAGGGAAGACATGTTTATGCAGAGATATGTTTGAAATGAGGGAGCAAGCCAGGTGGTTATCTGTGCAAAGATCATTCATAATAGTGGTATCAGTGAGGGCAGATGAAGATTCATGGGCCCTTTCTGTGGCTAGTGATAATGTTGAGACGGGAGAGGCTATGTCAAACAGATAATTACTAGTACACCCAAAGCTATATTATCAAATATAAAATTATCAAAATATCACTAAATGGAGGCAACTCATATTTTATGCCAGAGAGGAACAATACCCATTCTTACACGCTATATTGAAATTTGTCACTAGAGGTATTGAAGAAGCATGACTTCAATTCAGACCCTCAAAGTTTCCGGAGAAACAACTCCCTCTTTCAACTTCTCCTTATAGAATCTCTCTCTTGAGAACTAATGTGTGAATCCAGGGATCAGGTTAAAAGTTAGACACAATGCTATCTTGTTCATTCCATCCTTCCCTTCAAACTCTACAGTGCATATTTACAACCCTAATCCCCTGCCATGCTATAAAAATGACTCATACAATTCATGTTTTGTTAATTCTTTATCTCTTTCACGTAGCATAGTGTGGAAGTTCACAAATGCCCCAAACCAAATTTGAAGAAACAAATTAAACCCACCAGCACCATAGCCATGTCCTGATACATCTGAATGCCAGCGTGGGCACAGATGAGACTTGGATTCTGATTTTCCCAAAATTTATGGAAAAATTAATCTGTAGATGAGACAAAGGGAATAGGGAGCTGAAATAATACTATTTTCATAAAGCATTTCTCAAGTTCTGATGGGAAGAGATTAGCTTCCAAACCAAACAGATACAGATTTACAGTGTTTATTTTTCTGTGTGTCTGCCCCTAGATGAGTACATTCACTCATCCATTCTTCACTTACTAGGCTCTTATTGAGAACATACTGCCTTTTGAGCCCTGTTCAGGCACAAAGTATGCAGAGGTGAATCAGACTTTTAAAAATTCTCTTGTTAACTCATTTACTAGTGGGTAAGACAGATAAAAACAAGCATGTCATTATTCCGGTTATTTAGTGTCTCTAATCCTCAGTTTCATTAAATCTAAAAATGAAGCACGATACCTCCTTAGCTAGATAATTACAAGGATTAAATAGTTAAAATACATCAAACACCTAGCAGAATGTTGGACTCCTAATAGGCACCCAATAAGTGCTAAAAAGCAGCACAAGGCAGAATAAAGAGCATTAGGTAATTCAGTGGATCTCAGACTCTAGGGAACATCAGTATCCTTTGGAGGGCTTGCTAAACAGACGGCTGCCCACCCATCCCCTACCACCAGCAATTCAGATTCAGTAGATATGGGGTGGTACCCAGGGATTTGCATTTCTAGCAGTTCTTAGCTGATGCTGATGCAGTTGGTCCAAGAACCACATTTGAGAATCACTGGCTTACAGAATCAGATGTACCTGCAATGTCATTCCAAAGCTCTTCTTTACCATATCTGTGGTCATGGATGAGTAACTTAAATTATCGTAGTCTCTGATTGCACGTCTCACAATTGAGGATACTAATATATATTTCACAGGACTGCTTTGAAAGGACTCACTAATACAGTTTGGCATACAGTATGGGAACAATAGTCGTAAATTTGCTCTCGTTTAGTCTGTTTTCATTTATCTGAGCTCTGAAATTACTATTGAAACTCCTCAGAACTTTCTAATTTTCATGAAAGTAATTTTATAAGATTATCTTTCCTGCTGGACAGAAAGCTCCTCAGAAGGACATGATTTTCTACATTCTTCATCTAATATAGTGCCTGGAATATGACAGATATTCCCACAATATATGTATATTGTCTTTATTATAACTGGGTCTTTCTAAAGATACTGTATGCCTTCATTATTTTACCCTTTTGCTTGCTTTCCAAAAGAAGGAATTTCCAATAAATAGAAAGTTGCAGAAATTTTGCTGTCTTTCAAGCATAACTCACATACCATTGTCTATTGATTAATCAGACAAGTTCTGTTTCTAGCATTTAAGCAGTTGTTCGAAAACAATTACATAAACTTTCTCAGATGTGATATTGACCTTTCTTCCTGTTCCCTAACCACTGCTCATGGAAATGCTGTTTGCAATTATTTCTCCACTACCTTGATCTTGGCGTCATTCTGCTCACTATCTTGTAGTGGCCAATGTTATGTCATCTCATACTATTGTGGTACTCAGGGTCATCTTGATAGATGTGCAACCAGTGTAGTCAAACAGGACCCTGGGCGTAGAAAGACTCTGTGCTTGGTTTAATGCTCTGTGGTTATCATCTTTCAAGTCTTAATTTTTGGACAAGCAACCTGAATTTTTATTTTGCACTAGGTCCTGCAAATTATGTAGCTAGTCCTGCTGGTACTAAAGCTGGTATTCCCGGGAAATGCAGATGCTACATCAACAATAAAAAAAGAAATTCTACTTATTTCATCTTTCACCAACTCATTTGTAGGTTTCTCAAAAACTACATAACCTTGGGAAGATCGCTTCAATTCAATGAGTCTGAACAACCTCATCTTAATTGGATGCTTTTTTTTATGTACTTCTAGTTCTAAAACACTATAAATTTGTTAATTTCTAAATACAGAGTACTTTACAACTTTAAAAAAGGAACTGCTACTTTAAGGACACACATTTGCTAAATCCATCTAAATCCATTCAATGTCTTTTAAGATGAAAAGCAGATGGTGAATGTATCCTAAGATATCATTACTTCTGAATTCATATAACTATATACCTTGCATTTCCATGTAATTTCCTGGGGATAGTCAATCCAAGAAAGCTTCCTATACCTTAGCCTGAAAAATGACACATCAACAGCATGCTGAGCCTTCCCATTACCAGGAATGCAGGGCCCATTAAACTGTGAGGATGCATATGCACACCTAATTATGTGTATGCCTCCTTATAAATCAGCAAAGTGAAAGCATATGCATGCTGAAAATTACCCATAATTAACTTTCCTAATTGCACCCAAATAAAGAGGGAAATAATTCACTTCAGAATATGTTTTCATCCTTTGGGCAAAGCCTACACTCATCTTGTTTAGGTTTTGAAAAATTGTCTTCTTGTTCATAAATGGAAATTAATTCTTTGTATGCCAAACCACAACATAGTTCTTCCCTGGGTGTTGAGCCAGAGAAAATGAAAAGATTCAAATATGAATGTCAGAGGACTAGAGCAGGGATCTAGGCAGCATAAAAGCATACAGAGGAAATTCTAGGTAAATGAAAACAATTCCTTCATTCTGATGAAGAGGGCAATGCAGATGGTGACAGGCCAACCGCAGATACAATAGGAGGCAACAACCAGGGACAGATCCTCAGGGAAAAGAAGCATTAAATTTAGATGTCGGACAGAAGACTCAATTTCATGACAGTAATTGAGATCAATTGGAGCACTGTCTGTTCTCCTTACCCACCATTTCCCTTGTAGTTTCTCTGAACAATTACTGTTCTATTACTGGCAGGATTAAGATAAGACAGGCAGGAGTTGTGCATGCCTAATTGGGCTTCCAGATATGGTTTATTGCTATCCTTAAGGACAGGAACCAGAAAGAAAAGGTGTGGAAAGAGAGGATAAAAAACAGGGCTTTTGATGTTCTCAAAAAGAGAAATCATTCTGCTGCTAACTGCGAAGTGTAGAGTCCTGAATAAGAAGTCTAAGTATCTGCCTTCTGATCACTCTCACTGGGTGCTTTGCATCCATTGTGTCATTTAGTCCTCATATCAGCACCACTGTTGTCCTCATTCATTGTGCAGATGAAAATGAGGATAAAGAAATCAAATAAGATGACCCAATAATAAGTTGATGGAGTAAAGTTTCAAACCTCAGGCTGTTTCTTACCCCTAAGCCCTTGTTTTAGGCTACACTGCCATGCAATTCAAGAGAACCCAAATTCCCAGACTAGATCATTTGCATTTTGGCAAAGATGTAGATGGACTTTTATTTTCTTTTTACTACATTAACAATTTTTAAATATTGAACAAATGAATTAATGGCTTTAAAATGTGTATCATATGACTTTACTGGCTTCTATTGATCTATGCTAGGACAATGTTTTTATTTGAGCCTACTTACTATCTTTGAAAGTCCTCAATTTTAGTTTTCCCAAATAATAAGTTTAGCTTTCCCAAAGGAAAAGGATAGAAAATTTTCACCTAGCCTCTAAAAATAACACTCACTTTTGCAATATTTTGATGAGAACTAAATAACTCCAGGAAGTCATGTTTTTGGACATTAAACTTCAGGAAAGCAGAATGGTGAATGAGACCAGTTCTTCTTTTTTTAAATTATTATACTTTAAGTTCTAGGGTACATGTGCACAACATGCAGCTTTGTTACATATGTATACATGTGCCATGTTGGTGTGCTGCACCCATTAACTCGTCATTTACATTAGGTATATCTCCTAATGCTATCCCTCCCCCCTCCCCCCTCCCCACAATAGGACCCGGTGTGTGCTGTTCCCCTTCCTGTGTCCAAGTGTTCTCATTGTTCAATTCCTACCTATGAGTGAGAACATGAGGTGTTTGATTTTCTGTCCTTGTGACAGTTTGCTCAGAATAATGGTTTCTCAGCTTCATCCAGACCTACACCAGGAACAGGAACTCATCCCTTTTTTGTGGCCTGCCATAGTATTCCATTGGTGGTATAAGGGCCCCACATTTTCTTAATTCAGTCTATCCATTGATGGACCCATTTTGGATTTGGTTTCCAAGTCCTTTGGCTTATTGTGGAATAGTGCCCACAATAAAACCATACATGTACATGTTGTCTTTAGAAGCAGCATGATTTATCCTTGGTTATATATCAGTAATGGGGAATGGCTTGGGGTCCAAATGGCATTTCTAGTTCTGGATCCCTTGAGGAATTGCCACAACTGGTCCTCCACAATGGGTCCGAACTAGTTTACAGTCCCACCAATAGTGTAAAGTGTTCCCTATTTCCTCCACATCCTCTCTTCCAGCACCTGTTGGTTTCCCTGACCTATTTAATGATCCAACATTTCTAACTGGTTGTGAGATGGTATCTCATTGTGGTTTTGGATTTTGCCATTGTTCTCTGATGGCCAGTGATGATGGTTTTTTTCCCATGTGTCCTTGGTCTGCATAAATATCTTCCTTTTTTCAGAAGTGGTCTGTTCATATCCCTTCGCCACTTTTTTGATGAAGGTTGTTGGGAAATTTTTCTGTAATTTGTTTAAGTTTCTTTGTAGAATTCTGGATTAGCCCTTTTGGTCCAGATGGGTAGATTGTAAAAATTCTCTCCCCAATTCCTGTAGATTGCCTGTTTCGTGCCGATGGTAGTTTCTTTTTGCCTGTGCAGAGCCCTTTCCTTTAGTTTAATTAAGATCCCATTTGTCCAATTTTGGCTTTTTGGTTTGCCATTGCTTTGGTGTTTTAGTCATGAAAAGTCCTTGCCCATGCCTATGTCTCTGAATGGTTAGTGCCCTAGGGTTTTCTTTCTAGATTTTATGGTTTTAGGTCTTTGGTGGTTTAAGTTCTAATCCATCTTGAATTAAATTGGGTATAAGGGTGTAAAGAAGAGATTCAGTTTCATAGCTTTTCCTACATGGTGACTAGTGAGTTCCCAGCACCATTTTTAATGAAAATAGGGGAATCCTTTTCCCAATTTCTTGGTTTTTTTGTCAGGTTTGTCCAAAGATCAGATGTTGTTCAATGTGTGGTATTTTTTCTGAGGGCTCTGTTTTTGTTCCCTTGGTCTGGATCTCTGTTTTGGGTACCAGTAACCATGCTGGTTTTTGGTTTACTGTAGCCTTGTTAGTATAGTTTGGAAGTCAGGTAGTGTGAATGCCCCTCCAGCTTTATTTCTTTTTGGCTTAGGATTGTCTTTGGCAAATGTGGGCTCCTTTTTTGGTTCCCCATATGAACTTTAAAGCAGTTTTTTCCAATTATGTGAAGAAAAGTCCCATTGGGTAGCTTTGATGGGAATGGGGACTGGCACTTGAATCTGGTAAATTACCTTGGCAGTATGGGCTATTTTATTTTCCACAAAAAAACATCCTTATCACAGGGACCCCATGGGTATTTTTTTCTAAAAACAATTTGTTTTGGTGTTCTCATTTTATTTGGGTTGAGCAGTGTTGGGTAAAGTTCCTTCCCTTGGAGAAGGTCCTTCACATCCCTTGTAAGTTGAATTCCCCCCTAGGGTTATTTTATTCTCTTGAAGCAATTGGTTGAACGGGAGGTTCCCCCATCATGTTTTGGCTTCCTGTTTGGTCTGTTATTGGGGTGGTAATAGTAATGGGGTTGGGTTGATTTTGCAACATTGATTTGGGTATCCCCCTGAGACCCTTTGGCTAAAGTTGCCCTTTTATCCACTTTAGGGAGGATTTTGGCTGAGAAACAATGGGGGTTTTTCCCTACCTAATGTTACAAATCTCATCATCTGCAAACAGGGATAATTTGACTTCCTCTTTTCCTAATTGAATACGCTTTATTTCTTTCTCCCGCCTGATCACCCTGGCCAGAACTTCCAACACTATGTTGAATAGGAGTAGTGAGAGAGGGCATCCCTGTCTTGTGCCAGTTTTCAATGGGAATGCTTCCAGTTTTTGCTCATTCAGTATGATATTGGCTGTGGGTTTGTCATACACAGCTCTCATTATTTTGAGATACATCTCATCAATATCTAGTTTATTGAGAGTTTTTAGCATGAAGGGCTGTTGAATTTTGTCAAAAGCCTTTCTTGCATCTATTGAGATAATCATGTGGTTTTTGTCTTTGGTTATGTTTATATGCTGGATTACATTTATTGATTTGCATAGGTTGAACCAGTCTTGCATCCCAGGAATGAAGCCCACTTGATCATGGTGGATAAGCTTTTTGATATGCTGCTGGATTCAGTTTGCCAGTATTTTACTGAGGATCTTTGTGTCGATGTTCATCAGGGATATAGGTCTAAAATTCTTTTGTTGTTGTTGTGTCTTTGCCAGACTTTGGTATCAGGATGATGCTGGCCTCATAAAATGAGTTAGAGAAGATTCCCTTTTTTTTCTGTTGATTTGAATAGTTTCAGAAGGAATGGTACCAACTCCTCTTTGTACCTCTGGTAGAATTCAGCTGTGAAACCGTCTGGTCCTGGACTTTTTTTGGTTGGTAGACTATTATTGCCTCAATTTCAATTTCAAAGCCTGTTATTGGTCTACTCAGGGATTCAACTTCTTCCTGGGTTAGTCTTGGGAGGGTGTATATGTCCAGGAATTTATGCATTTCTTCTAGATTTTCGAGTTTATTTGCATAGAGGTGTTTATAATATTCTCTGATGGTAGTTTGTATTTCTGTGGGATCAGTGGTGACATCCCAATGAGATCAATTCTTAATGGATGACAGTGTCAGTCCTTATGGTGTCTCATCTTCAACATCCCAGGTGGTGTGCCATGGCACCCAAAGTGGGGTTGCACATTGATTTTGTTTTTAGGCATCAGAACCTACCTCTTGGCTTCCGGAGATTTTATAAACTACCTAATACTCTTTAATAAATCCTTTTTCTGCTTTTGCTAGCCAGAGGGGATGCTATTGTTTGCAACTAAACATTGTAATTTTGACACCATCTTAAATATGAACTCTTCCCTGGTATCCATCAACTTCCCTCGGCAGGTGGGGATGGGGGGAACTTTGGTAACATCACCTAATACTTGCCCATAGCAGTATTCTAATCAGTGTGACTTATACCAGGCATTCCCTGTACTCAGAAAGCAATCCTATTCAATTAGACACCTCACTAGGCTTACTATGCTGGAAATCATAGAGCGACTGGTTTCAAGGATCATTTATTTTATATATAAGTACCTAGACTAAGCCCCTACCTATGAGTAAATATAAGGATCTACTAATCATCCAGCCACCAATAAAGTTTGCACAAAAAGGAAGCACAGGGCAAGCTCACATCAAAATCAGTCAATCCCCAAACAAATCTCTTCTGCATTCCTGCTTGTTTCCTACATTTGAACACTGGAAATGGCTAAGTGCTAGGAAACCTAAGGTTCATGTTTATCTTCCTACCTTCATACCTCTGATATTCACATTTTTATTACAGAATTCTATGACCCACTCCCATCACTTAAGTTAAAAACCTGTTTTTTTATTTATTACATCTATACTATTAGTTCTGAATTCGATTCAGTTAACTGTATCTACTTCATATTTTTTCAAATTCTTCCTGTGTCCCTCTACTCATTACTTATATCAACAGTCCCCTACTGGCTTTCCTTGCTTCCAGTCTCCTTGCTGGATTTTTGTTCTCCATAAGTATTAGGAGGGAGATTTTTCCTGAGCACAAATATGATCATGCCTGCCCATGGCCTAAAACTCTTTTAATTACCTACAGAATAAAATCCCAACTTGCCAGCATATAGGACGTACATGATGTGGCAAAACCTGCCCCTTCATCCTCATTTGCAGCATTCTCCCACCCACACTATAAAAATCAACCCTTGATAAACTGCAGAAACACATACAGTTACCCAGTTTTCCCTCTTAGCAACACATCCTGTATAGAGTGGCTCAAAAACCTCTGCTCTAAGGACCCTTCAATGTCTCTGGACCAATTTGAGTTTTTCCTCTGTGCTCCCATACTCCCAAAATGTCTTATTCATTCGTTCCACCCTCCATTATGTGGTCATGATTATCTGTTTGGGGTTCTGTCTCTTCACCTAGTCTCTACTTCCTCTTATCACTGCCTACAAGAGGGGTCAGATTTGATGCCTGTCTTGTTGGTCAGTGACTGATGCTTGACAGCTTGTGTAAATTGGATTCTCTCAGCTGATTTCCATGAATTATTGTTGCCATTAGCATAGACATTCTTAGGGCTCTTGAATTCCTCAGAGAACCTCTTGTTACTCTTCAATGAATACACCTATGTCTAGTAGTGGATGAGACACATAATTATTTTAATGATGATAATTAATAACGATAATTATTAGCTACTATTTACAGAATGTTACTATATGGCACCAAGTCATTTAATCCCATCACAACACTATGCCAGAAGTAATATCATTGTCACCTTGTAGATGAGGAAAATGAAGTAGAGAATAATTTTAAACATTGCCAAGTGTCATGAAACCTAGAGAAGGCAAAGCCTGCAAATGAACTACACTCTGTCTGATTCTAAGTGTTATGTGTGTAATCATTTAACTTTGTGGACCAGAAGTGGCTCACTTATTTAATTGGACTGAACTGCATTTGCCTTGCTTCTTTAACAGCTTTATTCACATAATTCACATGTAGTACAATTTACTCATTTAAAGTATTCAACTCAGTAATATTTTCAGACATATGCAATCATCTCCACAGCCCATTTTAGAAATTTTCATTATCTCATAAAGAAATCTGTTGTGGGAAGTCAGGGACCCCAAATGGAGGGACCAGCTGAAGCCATGGCAGAAAACATAAATTGTGAAGATTTCATGGACATTTATTAGTTCCCCAAATTAATACTTTTATGCTTTCTTATACCTGTCTTTACTGCAATCGCTGAACATAAATTGTGAAGATTTCATGGACATTGATCACTTCCCCAGTCAATACTCTTGCGATTTCCTATACCTGTCTTTAGTTTAATCTCTTAATCCCATCATCTTCATAAACTGAGGATGTATGTCACCTCTGGACCTTGTGATGATTGCATTAACTGCACAAATCACAAACTGTTTGTAGAGCATGTGTGTTTGAACATTATCAAATCTGGGCACCTTAAGAACAGGATAACAGTGATTTTCAGGGAACAAAGGAGATAACAAGGGCATCTGGCTGCCTGTGGGCTGGGCAGGATGAGCCATATTTCTCTTATTACCGAAAACGGGTAAGAGAAATATTGCTGAATTCTTTCCCTAGTAAGGAATATTAATAATTAACAGCCCTGGGAAAAGAATGTATTCCCAGGGCGGAGCCTCTAAAATGGCCACCCTAGGAGTGTCTGTCTTATGCAGATGTAGATAGGGATGAAACATGCCCTAGTCTCCTGCAGCGCCCCCAGGCTTGCTAGGATTAGGAAAATCTAGCCTGGCAAATTCTAGTCAGACTGATTCTCTGCTCTTGAACCCTGACAATGTGTGTACAGCAGGACATGGAAGTTTATTAGTGATTCTAGTTTTGCCCTGACCTTCTGCCTTGTGATCTTTTGTTGCCCTTAAAGCATGTGATTTCTGTGACCCACATCCTATTCGTACACTCCTTCCCCTTTTTAAAATCGCTAATAAAAACTTGCTGGTTTTATGGCTCAGGGGCATCACGGAAACTGCTGACATGTAATGTGTCCACCGGACACCCAGCTTTGAAATTTCTCTCTTTTGTACTCTTTTCTTTTATTTCTCAGACCAGCTGATACTTAGGGAAATAGAAAAGAACCCTTGTTGAATTATCGGGGGTGGGCTCCCCCAATAGAAATCCTACACCTTTTAGCCATCACTTCCCATCCCTCTACCCAACACTCTCAGTCCTAAGCAACCACAACTTACCCTCTCTCACTAGAGATTTTCATATTCTTGATGTTTTGAATGAATACAATCATATAATATGTGTCCTTCTGTGTCCAGTTTCTTTCAAGTAGAATAATGTTTCAAGTTTCATTCCCTATTAACATATATAAGTACTTCATTCCTTGTTGTTTGCTTTGCTTCTTTTGGCTGGTTTTCTAGTCTGTTCTTATCTGAGAACAGTAACTTCCTTATACCAGGGCAAGAAGGGCTTCTTTCCTGGACTTTGTCCTTGAAAGGCACTTCTCTGTCCCTTCTCCACCAGTGCCCAGTGCCCTTTCCTGTGGGGTAAGTCCTCAGGTCCAGGTACCTGGGGCCCAAGAATATCCTGATCAAGTAGCCCAGGGCCTGTGACAATTCTCAGAGACAATTCTCAAAGTGAACCCCACCCGCCATTGGTGAGGCCACCATTTGTTGTGAAGTATGAATGGGACTTTCACATGAGGGCTGGGGTGTCCATATACATGTAGACAGGGTCCCTCACACAGTCCAGTGGAGCTGGGGGGTGGGAAGAAAAGGTGAAGTGCAGTTGAATAACACAGAGAAATTTGAGAATGCCTAGCTTAATCCTGAACTTGCTAAACAAAGCTATATTTGTCAAAATAGGAGAAAAAAGAAAGTATTTAACAGTTTCTCGTTTATAACTAACTTGTAAATATTTAGACATATGTTATGTTGTCCTGTTTTTGTACTTGTAATACTGACCTTGCAAAATTTTAGGAGTGGGCCTTTTTAAAGCACACATTAACAGATCAAGGAATAATTCCACATCACATCATTCATAATAGCAATTTTACAGTTTTCTCTCAATGTCACAGGTTTTCGAGACTGACAAGTTAGTCTTTCATCTTCTTTGAAATCTTATTTGTGTCTACCATATGCAATGCCAATCTGTACACCATGATCCTACAGATGTCTCACTAGGTGTACTTAGTGATAAAATCAACTTGATGGGTTCCATGCCTCTCACTGTCACATTCAGTGTCCATATTAGATTACTAAATCACATTGAGCCTCACCGCTTAAGTCTGAGAAAATGTTTACCCTTCACATAGTCATTGTTTTGGGTGTAACTCCTCTTGGCCTTCAGGAACAGCACAACCATGATGCAATTCAAGGAAAGCAATCTCCCAAATAACTAGCATACATAAGCCACAAAGAGACAAGTTATATTTTTCCTGTTTAATTTAGGACATAGTTAACAATAATTTTCTAAAACAGTTCCACGAGAGAAAGTAGAAATTGTTGTTTATATTATGTGTCATAATATTACCAGTGGGCATTGTTGAAGGCAGGGAACAAAGAATTATTTTCTCAGCTGATGAAATGACAATCAATTATTATATCTTCTTGAAGTAGTATGTTATGCTCTCCAAAAATACCAGAAGTCATTCATTGTTCTTAACTGCTACTGCATGTTTTTAATATGCTGGCTAAGAAGTTGCCAGAGGTTTCAGTCAAGCTCAGGAGTGGTTCATGATCATTGTAGGGAAGGAGCTGCCTAAAATAAATGCGCCAACCCACACTTCATTGACCAGCCAGCATAGGTGTTCATGAAGAGCCCCCATGTGCCCAGCTTCATGCTGCATAGCCCACTCTCTTTGATAGACTAGCACCTTCTCCAGACATTGCTTAAAATGTCTTGTAACTTAAAACTGTTTCTGTTGACTTTCATTCTCTTTAGAGATGCTTCATCATCATCATCATCATCATCATCATCATCATTTTTTCTTGCATGTTTTTAATATGCAGTGGGAGGTCTCTCATTCAGAAAGTTTAAGCAACTTGCCAAAAGTTACCATAACTCATGTCTTCAAATGCTCAGTCCTGTACTATATACCACATAGCTTTGTGGTAGAATTTAAATTATATTACATCTGTATATTACCTTAAATATATGTTCTGATCTATCACTCCATCTTCTTTTCAAGCTGTTCAGTTACTTACTAATGCACAAAAAATGTATTGGCTTGCACAAAGAAAATCATTATTCAAATAAATTCTAAAGTGGATGATTTAGTGAAGCAAGATTTGTTTGTAGTCTGTCAAATTCATATTTCATTTTATCTTCATCGTGATCATGAACAATTGTACATCAGTATTACATTTATTTAATGAGGCTTACCTGTCATATATAATATACATTTGTGTGTTTCAATTTATTTGTCTTAAATAGGGCTTTGCAGTGTTTTACCACAGTTTAAAAAACATAGTCAAAAAAGGCTGTACAACCACAGCACTTTAATTCTTTGAACCAGCGAGGCCTTTTAAATTCTTGTAAAAGCTACACATTCTCCTCTCTGGAATAAACAGATACATATACGTGCAACATTTTGCATATGATTTTCTAGGGTCAGTGTAACCAAAGAAGCTGTAAGAGAACTCTGTTGGTGTCCAGGACCCCTGATTAAGAACTTTGCCTTCTCATGTGCCTGCCAACCTCTCTTCAATATTTTGATAAGAAGATTACAAGGAAGGAGATGGTGGAAAAGAAAAGTTGATGTCTCAAAGAGCAATAATTTAGATCTAGGGAAAATAATAGGAGAGAGAAGAGGGAGTAGAGGCATGGATAGGTGAGAATTTAGAGATGAAATTGGCAGAAATTAACCAAGTAATTTTAAAGATGTCTTAAATTTGATATTCAAATTATCATCTGTGTCTCTTAGTCATGTAAGCTTCTTCTAACTCTAACCTTTAAATCTCCAGTAAAAGCCTCCTGTGTATGACTGCCTCATAGGAGATGAATTTGTGGGTAAAAAGCTCAAGTAGTACATGCCATCTTCAACATTTAAGTCAATGACAGGGCAGCTACAGAGAAATAGATGCAAGATGCAGAAGCCAGAAATCACAACCAGACAGATAAGAAAAATAGTTTTTCAGAAACTAAAGACATCTTGGCATGCTAGATTTCCCATAGGATGTAGAACTGACTTTAGAGCCAATTTTATTCTTAAGTGGATAAGTAACTTCAATTCTTATCTTATTTACTCTGACTTATGACTAGCTCTCAAGAATTTGCAAAAGATAAGCATGATAATTATTTTATTTTATCTACTTGGAGAGCCTACAAGATGGGCTTTCCCCCATCACCTTTACAAATGAGGAAACTGAGGCTCACAGTATAAAATAACCAAGATCACAGACTTGGCTCAGAGAGCTGTCAGGAGCTCTAACCTCTCTCCCTAACTAACCTTGTGCCCTTTCCTCTGGGATGCCCTGCCTATTTGAAAGCAAATGCTAAACGATGGCGTGGTAGGGCTTGGTCTTTGTTGCCACTTCTTCCCTGTTGTGCCTGTGTATACTCTTTCCTGCTGAGACAAGTTAAAGCCTCAGTGGGCTACTAAACACACTACTCTAGATGGTCACTATCATCAGTTAAGAATTGGCAGTCGAGGTGAAACCTATTTAGCATCGCTGTCTGAAATGACTTTGGTCAGACTTCTCCCAGAAGTACATTGAGATTGGGTGAAGAAATCAGAAGTAAGAAGACTTTAAAGAAAAAATTTGTCCGTCAGTGTTTTTCAGTTCCAGTTTTGCCTGTCACACCTGTGTCCCAGTTTCAAATTTCCCACAAGACATTCCCATGTGAATGGTGGCCTGAATAGTCCCCAGGTAAGACAGAGAAGCATATTTGCAGAAGTCCAAGTTATACTGATCACTCACTGTTGTTATTTGTCTTATATTTCACGTTATAAAACAGTTTTGAGTGTTCAAATAAAGTTCCAAAAATTTTCCCTTGCAAGAGTTGCATTTTCTGATTTTCATGTTGATTAGGAGAATTAATTTTCATGTTGATTAGGTTCTAATCAATTCAGGTTGATTAGAACCACATTGTTGTGGTTAGTACCAGGCTCCTGCACGTTTGAGTGAGTAGCCTGCTTCCTTTCAACATCACAGCTAAAGAAAGTCCTTATTGGCCAGGCTCGATGACTCTTGCCTATAATTCTAGCACTTTGGGAGGCCAGGGGTGGAGGGCAGATCACTTGAGGTCAGGAGTTCAAAACCACCCTGGTCAACATGATGCAACCCATCTCTACTAAAAATACAAAAGTATTAGTTGGGCATGGTGGTGGGAAGCTGTAATCCCAGCTACCTGGGAGGCTGAGGCAGGAGAATTGCTTCAACCCAGGAGGCGGAGGTTACAGGAAGCTGAGATCGCACCACTGCACTCCACCCTGGGCAACAGAGCTGACTGAGACTCCCTCTCAACAACAAAAAAGAAAGAAAGGAAGGAAGGAAAGGAAGGTCCTTATCAGAGAAGCCTCCCCTACTTCCCCTTTCTAAAGCTCATTAGCCCTGTCCCCAGCCCATTATCCTCCATCACAACTCCTAGTTCTTTTCCCTCTTGTCATACTTATCATGAGGGGTAATTAATTAATTACTGTTTAGTGAAAATCACTTCTGCTTTACTAGACCCTCCAAAAGACATGTATCACATCTGTTTTGGGTACTACAGTATCTCCTGGCAGAAGGAATAACACATACTAGGTGCTTCAGTAATATTTGTGGAATAAAAGAAAGTCTATAAAATGTGCTCATGAATAAATGAATAGCAGTGCCATGTCTGCTGAAGACTAAGTCCAATTAACTATATATTTCCCTTACATCTGTATACACAATCTTCTGAAATGTTCCTCATTCCTACCATTATTCACCAATTGTAGCAACAATGTTCCTCTCTCCCTGAGTTTTTACCTTGGACTGCTACCTGGGACTGACTTCTTCCACTCTGCATTTTCTCGTCCTCATAGAAACTGATTTTATGTCCCCAAGTGTGCCACACTGCTTGGGATTTTCTCTCTATCATTCGTTTACCTAATCCTACTGTGCTCTGCCTAAAATAAAGCTTTCCCATTTTTTGCAAAGACAGTGAAAGTGAGGCAGTTATTCTCAAACCTAATCAGCACAAATACCTGAGTTTTTGCATCTAATAGCTTTTCGGGACCAAATCCTATAGAAGGATAGTCTCTAGGGTTAAATATCTGTAAGGAAGTGGTATTTTGTAACAAGCTCCTGGAGTGATTGTTATGATTCAGGGTTAGGAGCTACTAAGGTAGAGAAGAGGTCACCAGCTTTGGAATCATATGTGGATTTGAGTCTTTGCTCACAGATGGATTAACTCTATGACTTAATTAATTAATCCAGCCGTGTTTCCCAATCTGTACAGTGGCAAAGAGGCCAATGGCAGAGAGGTCGTTTTTACCCCACCTCCACCTTCAGTCTGTTCAGAAGCAGACCAGTTTTTCATACTGACTAATTTTCCATAAAAGCCCAGACTGAAGTTTTCACTTAAGCAAATAGCTTTTCTAGACTCCAAATCATAAGATGAATTCATTTTCTAGAAAAAAAAGTATTCTAATATGAATAAACCAAGTAATTATACTTAGACATAAAAATGCCTCATAATATATGATATCTTCATCATTTATAATCAATAGCTGAAAGGATATTGTTGATGTACTATTGCTACTCCTTCCAAAAGCCCCTTATGTTGCTGCCATCAGGACCCCATCACTGGTTCTATGTCCCTGCTGCAGGTCTCATAACCAGTTGCCTACAATCTTCTAAAAACGGTAGAGGATATACCTCTAAAAGCAGTAGAGGGTATAAAATCCTCTAAAAGCAGTACAGCATATATCTCTACAGCGTATATCTCACAGCTTTTAGACCTGTGGTCATGCTGACCTAACCGCACAGGGATCCCAAGGCCAGTAGCTAATATCCCCTGTACAGAGCCAAAGGAAACCCCACTCCTGCTGCAGATGTAATCTTATCACTCTGTCCTGGAGTCCTCAATTAATCTCTTCTTTGCAGTGATATTACAAATGATGCATAATATTTTAAAGATCACTGTCAGTAGTATCGTAATTTATTTATGTTAAACGTTGAAGCAAAATTAGCATCATTTTAATCCCATCGAATGTAGACTTTCGAGTCCTGGTGATAGGATTAGCACTATTTCTTTGCATAGATCATGTTTAGTGCTACTTCCTGCTAACCTTCACTCAGTGCTCGGGATGAGGTCTATCATTTTCATTGCTATACAGGTTAAGATATACCTCTCTCCCCTTAACTGAACATGACATAGGTGTGTCTTCACCTGGGGACAAGGACTGTGAGCAAGTACACATCTCTCTCTCCTATTAAATACACTTCCCTTGCAACACAAAACTAAACAAGTCTTCTCAGATCTCTGGGAGCCACTCAATTCCCCTGAGTTAGACTACTCTTTTTTATGTTCAAGCATGAGATACTCGATCCTGCCTTCCAGGACAACCCTGTTTTTTAGTGCTAAATTTCTGAACGTAGACATGGATGGAGTTTTCTTCTTAGGGGCTGATGCGGGGGGTGTAAAGAAGAATTTAATGTGATCTGGCATAAAGGTTCAGTAGACCCAGAGGGTAACAGTGAAAGGGAATGAAAAACAAAATGTCTTTTTATTTTTTGTCTCTCTCTTCCAGAAAGAGGAATGAAATAGAAGTTAATTTCACTGTATATTTCCTTGCAAAATTTAAATCAAACATATATTTGTAGTTCTCTCCAGTGTCTCATGGAAATAGAAGGAATATTGAAGTCACTAAGGATGCAGCTAACACTAACCAAAATTATATTAATATAACCAATATAAATATATCATTAAAATTATTTTCATTGGATCATCAGTTTTCAAAACATCACTGGCATAAATACTATTCATAATAAGTATGTTTTATCCCAAGAAAGGGCTTGTTTTTACCATTAACTTAATTCTAGGAGGCAGTGTCTGATGTACTTTCCTCTTAGGGAAATGTTTTAAAAGACTGTTCTAAATCCTGATGTAAAGAACTTTATTGAACCTTGTTTTCGCCCATTGTTTTCTCATTTTATTTATGACCCTACACCCTTAGGAAAAGCCTGTGCACTATTGATCTTAGAGATTGTGTTAGCATTTTGAACATTCAAGTTGAAAAACATACTATAACTTCCTTTGCCCCTCCCTACCATTTTAAATACTTGTTTGGGGCTTGATAACCTCTGTTCAAAGATGCCAGGGAAATACCAGCAGAACCAAATTCCCTGGCTCTAATCTCTGTCGTGTTGACTCTGAGGAACGAGATTGAAATTTGGAAGTAAAAATAGCTTGAGAGATTGTAAATAGCAAAGGCAGAGGGAAAGGGAGGCAGTAAATGATAAGAGATGTAGCTAAATATTTATATATACAAAAAATGAAAACATGAAAAACGTTCCTTCTGAAATACGTAATTAAGCTCAAGACAGAGTAGGCAGATGGGAGTCAGTAATTACAGGTTCCTAATGTATCCAAAATTCCCAGAGAATGAGAGAGTTGCTACTAATTTTGTAGTTTCACAGTTTATAGCTTGTTGCTGTTTATAACAGGCACTGCTCCATTAACACTTGACATTCCAGTTAAGATAGTTTGCATTTAAAAATAAAGCTAGCAGAGCAAACCCACACAATTTCTGACCTACTTAGACTATTTATGTGAAAATGCCATGTAAAGTAAGGTTATTATGCTTGTCTTGCAATTATTAGCATTACCATCATCCTCATTATCATTACAGGCATTTCTAGTGTCATAGAAAAGACTCTGGATATGGGACTCATTTCACTTCTACAAATATAGTCATGCACCACCTCATGACAGTTTGGCTAATGACAGATGACATATATGACTGTGGTCTCATATGATTATTATGCTCAAAATGTACTGTACATTTTCTATGTTTAGATTTGTTTTGATAAATACCACTACATTAAAATTACCTACAATATTCAGTACTGTACAGGTTTGTAGCCTAGGAGCAATAGACTATACCACAAAATCTAGTTGTGTGGTGGGCTCTACCACATAATCTAGCTTTCTGGTGGGCTATACCATATGATCTAGCTGTGTGGTGGGCTATACCATATAATCTAGGTGTGTATTAAGCTAAACCCTATAGCCTCATTGTGCCATCATTTATACCATATCAACTAAGTGTGTAGTAGGCTATATCAAATAGCCTAGCTGTGTAGTAAGCTAAACCTAGGTGTATAGTAATATGTTTTACTATATAATCTAGGCATATAGTAGGCTTAACCTTATAGCTTAGGTGTGTAATAGGATAAACCGCATGGCCTAGGTGTGTGGTAGGCTACTATAACATAGATGTGTAGAAGGCTATACCATATAGCCTAGGTGTATAGTAGTCTATGCCATATAATGTAGATATATAGTGTAAGCTAAGCCATTTAGCTTAGTAGGCTACACCATATAACCTAGTGTGTAATAAGCTATACTATGTAGCCTAGGTGTGTAGTAAAATAAACTGTATAGCCTAGGTGTGTCATAGGCTATACCATATAGCCTAGGTGTGTAATAAGCTTACCCATATAGCCTAGGTATATAGTAGGATAAACTACGTAGCCTAAGTGNGTAGGCTACTATAACATAGATGTGTAGAAGGCTATACCATATAGCCTAGGTGTATAGTAGTCTATGCCATATAATGTAGATATATAGTGTAAGCTAAGCCATTTAGCTTAGTAGGCTACACCATATAACCTAGGTGTGTAATAAGCTATACTATGTAGCCTAGGTGTGTAGTAAAATAAACTGTATAGCCTAGGTGTGTCATAGGCTATACCATATAGCCTAGGTGTGTAATAAGCTTACCCATATAGCCTAGGTATATAGTAGGATAAACTATGTAGCCTAAGTGTATAGTAGGCTACACCATATAACCTAGGTGTGTAATAAGCTAAATCATTTAGCCTATGTGTTTTAGGATAAACCGTGTAGCCTAGGTGTATAGTAGGCTACACCATACAATCTAGATGTGTAAGAAGCTAAACCATATAGCCTATGTGTGTAGTAGGATAAACCATATAGCCTAGGTGTATAGTAGGCTACACCATATAATCTAGGTATGTAATAAGCTAAACCATATAGCTTATGTATGTAGTGGGAGAAGCCATATAGCCTAGGTGTATAATAGGTTATACCATATGATCTAGGTGTATAATAAGCTAAATCATATAGTCTTGGTGTTTAGTAGTCTAAAGCATATAGCCTAGGTGTGTGGTAAGCTAAACCATATAATCTAGGTATATAATAGATTATTCCATGCAGCCTAGGTGAGGAGTAGGCTAAACTATGTAGCCTAGGTGTGTAGTAGTCTACACCACATAATTTAGGTATACAGTTAAGCTAAACCATATAGTCTAGGTGAGTAGTAGGCTAAAGCATATAGCCTACATGTGTAGTTGTTTATACCATATAACCTAACTGTGTAGTAGGCTATACTATATAGGATTGTGTAAGTACACTCTATATATATTCAATAACAAAATCACCTAATGATACATTTCTCCAAATCTATCTTCAATGTTAAATGATGCATGATTGTACTGAGTTATCGCTACTGGCTAGGCATTCTTCTGAACCCTTAGGATACACTAGTGCATCAAAAAGACTAAGATTTTTTTTTTTTTTTTTTGGACTGTCATTTTAGGAGGTGTTGGGGAGATAGGAAATAGATAATCAACAAAACAAGTAACATATATAGGATATTCAATGGCAATAAATGCTCTTAAAGGAGATGGTACCAGGTCAATGGGCTTACAAATAGGAATGTTTATGGAGAACATGACATGCGGGCAAAGACTAAGAAATTGGCCATATGGAAATCTGTGACAAGGGGAGAGGAATTGCCATACTGTTTTCCACAATGGTTGAACTAGTTTACAATCCCACCAACAGTGTAAAAAAGTCTGGCCTGTTAAGTAATAGTAGGAGGTAGGCTAGAATGGCAGAACTGTAAGATGTGAGCTTGGAGAAGAGGCTCAGGGAGATCCTACCCCAAACCATGTTTGTCATCATAAAGTTCTTGACTTGTAAAGTGAGAGAAATTGAAATTTGTCTCTGAAGCGCAGTAGAGTGAAATAAGTTGATTTATTTGATGTTGGCACTGACTACTAAAGGATTTCTTTAGAAAGTCTTCAGATTACGTGGGTTCATATTTTATTTTATTTTATGTTTATAGTAATAGAAAAAATCAATCCCAGCCAACTAACTCTGAAACAAAAGGAGATGTATAACTTGTTTTTTTGAATGTAAAATATTTTATTAGTAATTTTTTTGAAATACTAATATTTTGAGTCAATTGGGTTAAACAAACATTATTAAATTAATTTCACCTATTTAAAAAGTTTATTATTATTATTATACTTTAAGCTCTAGGGTACATGTGCACAACGGGCAGGTTTGTTACATATGTATACTTGTGCCATGTTGATGTGCTGCACCCATCAACTCATTTACATCAGGTATAACTCCCAATGCCATCCCTCCCCCTCCCCCCTCCCAGTGATAGGCCCCAGTGTGTGATGTTCCCCTTCCTGAGTCCAAGTGATCTCATTGTTCAATTCCCACCTCTGAGTGAGAACATGCAGTGTTTGGTTTTCTGTTCTTGTGATAGTTTGCTGAGAATGATGGTTTCCAGCTGCATCCATGTCCCTACAAAGGACACAAACTCATCCTTTTTTATGGCTGCATAGTATTCCATGGTGTATATGTGCCACATTTTCTTAATCCAGTCTGTCACTGATGGACATTTGGGTTGATTCCAAGTCTTTGCTATTGTGAATAGT
>NW_016803776.1:1494649-1510703 GCF_001698545.2 Rhinopithecus bieti | reverse complement strand
TTTTTTTTTTTTTTTTTTTTTTTTTTTTTTGCAAAAGCACCATGACATTTATCATAAAAGTGGTCTCAGTTTTTTATCTCTTTGGAAGACAGCCAGGGTCTATCCTAACCCCACCACCTCTCCCCACTGTTGTACATGGATTCAGTTTCTTTTCCCAGGTGTTGAGTCAAGAGAGGGATTTAAGAGAGAGCTTCTGCAACAATGAGATTGCCCAAAAACTCTAATCTATGACCCACATTGCCAACCTCTTCCCTCTTTCTTTTTTGGGTGAGGGTTGTAATTTCTCCAAAACTAAGAGATTGTTACCCAAGTATATCTCTGACCACTTACTCACTGCTAAAGCCATAGATGTGACAGAACTTTTCTAAATCTTCCAGAAATCAATTTGGAATTTTTACTTTTAGTTAAGATGGAGAAGATAAAGATTTCATTCCCTCCCAAACAACTAGAATTTCTTACTAATGCATAAACACACACTTTTCCTAAAAGATATTTGATAATTGTGGACATGAAGGTGTCTAAGAAATCTCAACTCTTGAGGGGTAAGTGCTCTATGGGTGATAACAGAAGATGCATTCACAAATAGGGCCAATTGCTGAGGCTGGGAACAGATCAGGTGGATTGAGCTTGTCAGGGAATTCTTTGCTCAGAAGTAAATTTCCCAAAATGTTGACAAGCCTGCAAGCTGGTGTTCAAAATTTGAATCTAAAGAAGACTCAAATGCAAAGGCAATGCTTCATAATGAGGAATTCCTTTACAGTGAAATTTTGCTGAGTAAGCAGGTACTGAGAGCATGGCTGGAAAGCAGAAAGAGATCTGCAGTCTCGGTCTCCCAGTTTCAATATCTGATAATGCCAGTCCAATGGCCTTGCAGTCTTGTCGTCTCCCAGTCTCATGGTGATACCACACTCCTGCAATCTTACTGACTGCTCTTTTGCAGCCAGTAAGTTTCACAGGCTTGAGTTCTCATTTTCTCTGAATCTTCTGATTTTGTGCTCTTGAAATTTTATGGACTTGCAGACCTGATATCTCTTTGTCTCAGTCTAGCAAGTTCAAGATCTAGGAAACTTGCACTCTACACACACACAAAAAGAGGTTTTAAGTCACCTTCAAACATCCGAAGCCACAGGTGAAGTAAGACTACCTGAAACTTCAACAATACCCCTAGTTAATGCAATTTCTGCTAAGAACAAAGATATCTGTCCTTTGGCGGTCTCAAAAATTTGGAGTGAAGCCAGAGGTGAAGTGAGACTTCCTGAAGCAGCAACAATACCTCTACTTAATGCAATTTCTGCCAAGAGCAAAGATATCTGTCCCTAGGTGATCTCAAAATTTTGCAGCTATTACTTACTGATGATTAAATACCAAGGTCCTAACAGAGTGATTAAAGATACTATGTCCCTAATAATCTCAAAATCTACTGCTTAACTTTTATTGTTTTTTAATATAAAATGACCACAATAAACTTTAAAAATTATCAAATGCATGATGACATGGGATTACTATGACATGTGAAGCTGAATGTCTCCCCTCCCTCCTTCTTTGCATGAGGTTGACAGAGGAAGCATGGCATGCATTCTTGAGGGGAGCAAATACCTCCCGCACAGCAGCTTGCAGAAGGAAATGTCCAGCTCTGTGGAAGGAGTGAGGAAGAGTGGGTTCAGCATAGAGGGAGGCCAAGGCCCCTCACTCCCATCTCTGCAGCCCAAGAGTGAGTCCCGATAGTCCTACCTGCCCTGGGCTACCCTATACCCAGCCACAGTCAACCAGCTTTAAGTCCAGGAGCCTGAGCCCAGGAGCAGACCACCTCTGGGTTCCTTTGGAAAGGAGAAAGGAGAGAAGAGGGTAAAGCCAAAGTGCACCTGGGGAAGGCCTAAAAGGGAGCTCCATCACTCCAGCCTGCGAGTGTTCCAAGCCGTGAGCCACCTTCCTGGGAAATCTTATAAGCCATCTCTACTGTTTCAATGGGTCAGGGAGGAAAAGTGGCCACATAATTTTTTTTTCTTTTACTTTGATAATTAAACAAAAATCTACTTTAGGTGGAAAACCCTGTGCACCTGCAGTATTCAAGGAGTGTTCTGTCTTTACTCACGCTATCTTCCTTTCTTTTGCCTCCTTTGAGAGGAAAGAAAAGTAGATTTCTGCACAGGTAAAGAATTGAGGGACTCAACATACTCTGATTCACCATGCCCACAGCAATAAGTCTAAGCAGCTAAACTACAATCTATCTCTGCAAGTAACTGGCCTAGAAAAGTCAGAATTTGGTCAATAACTGCCAGTTGTCTAATTTTTTGCTCTTGTCTTCGCAAAGCTTTCCCAACTTGAGGCAACCAGAAAAGGTCAAATATGCTCCACATACCAGTCATGTAAGAAACCCCCAGGTTCCTCATGCCAACAGCTTCCAATGAGTTCCGAAGCCTTCCTCTTTTAATATAAAGCTTTCCTACTGCCCTGCCTACATTGGAATCTCTGCCAAAGGCAAATGATGGGGTCTGATTCCTTTGCTGTAGCAACTTTGACTAGGTAGGCTGTTTTCATTTGCACTGTTTATTTCTACAAAACCATTTTCTCTCCCTCACAAACATGAAAGAGGAGGGCAGAGGGGAGAGAAGTGCCCCCTGAGGAAGCCCATCAATTCAATCCATGCAGTTTCTCCCAGGTAGGGACTGAGTGGCAGACTTGGCAGCTACACCAGCTGCCGCCTCCTCTTGTCTCCCAGGAGGATCCTGGAAGGCTTTTCAAGATTCCACTCCTTTTTTCTCATTAAAGTGCTGGGATACCTGCTTTAACTGAACTCTGCCGAGAGATCACCAGGGCAGTTTACACACCTCCACCTTCCACTGCATGAAGTGCCTTTGGCCCAGCAAGCCTTGCATGCAAAATGGCATATACTCCTTGTACAGTTCACACACTGCTGTTTACCTCCTGCACCTTCTCCACCTTACACATCATCTCCTTATGTTCCATGGTGCTCATGATCTTCATTCTCCATGGAAAGTGTGGTGGGCACATTTTGGCCTCAAGAAATTATTTTTCTTTATCATTGCCTTTGCTGCCCACCACATAAAACCATATCTTCACTTGGTCTTTGCTTTCTGGTTATTTCAGGTAGTTTCAAGCAAACCTGAAACTGAGATTCCTCTTTTTTTTTTTTATTTTACTTTAAGTTCTGGGATGCATGCGCAGAATGTGCAGGTTTGTTACATAGGTAAACGTGTGCCATGGTGGTTTGCTGCACTTATCAACCTGTCACCTAGTTATTAAGCCCTGCATGCATGCATTAGCTATTTGTCCTGATGCTCTCCCTCCCCTTGCATCCCCTAACAGGCCCTGATGTGTGTTGTTCCCCTCCCTGTGTCCATGTGTTCTCATTGTGAAACCGAGATTTCTGTGTATGCATTTGAAGGAGAACTTGCTGAAGAAGTTCCCAATAGTTGGCTCTAGACTGGGGTCACAACATATGGCCAATTCTGCAGGTCATGCATCTATTCTATTGGAGTATCCCAGTGAGAATGAAGTTTCCTTTGAACACACTCTGAGAAACTTGGTTCTGTCAGAAACCACCACTACTGCAAAGGCTGTTTGTGAAGCATAAGCCCAAACCCAGGAACATCCTGGGGCCTGGCATTGGAATAGACAATTATTCTCCTGGGGTCAGGTCTGAGGCAGGATTATACTGAACCAAGGCCATCTTAGATTCTTGGTTGCTATAGTATGAGTGTGTTGTCCCAAAATTTATATGTTAAAACTTATATTTATATGATACAACCAATGCAATAGTATTAAGAGATAAGGCCTTTGGAAAGTGATTAGATCATAAGAGCTCTGCCTTCATGAATGGGACTCACACCCTTACAAAAGAGGCCTGAGGGAGCTTGTTTGTCCCTTTGCCATTTGAGGACACAGTGAGAAGGAGCCATCTATGAAGCAGAGAATGAGCCCTCACCAGACACTGGATTTGCTACAGCCATAGATCTTGTTCTTCCCAGTGTCTAGAACTGTGAACAATACATTTCTGTTGTTTATAAATTACCAAGTCTAAGGTATTGGGTTATAGTGGCCATAATGCACTAAAGCACTGGTGCAGGCTGGGAGGAACTGGGGACACTATGGTGGAAGCATCAGACATGGAGACCCAAACCCCAGCATAGTTAGGCAGTTTTTGCCATTCTGGATGGATAATTCACCAAGGCTGGCCCTCTCCAAAAGTGGTAAATTTCTGCTTTGATTTGTGCTTGTGGAGACATTGCTTTGTAGGGGTGTTTTTTTCTTCCTCTCCAGACCATGGAGGGGCCTGACAGACACATTGGCTATACTGCTGTTCTCTGCCTCCTGGTCCTCCCCAGGCCACTGATTTTCTGCATTGCTACTTTGGGTATTCTGAGAGTGGGAATTAAAGGTGAGAACTGGCAGCCTTTCTGGAACTCAGCTGTATAGGGTTGGCAGAGTTGCTGTGCCATAATATATGGATGGAAAGGTACACTGCTATTGCTCAAATCAACTGAAGACTGGGGCTTCAGAATGATGGTGCAGTCCTCCAACTCAGATCTCTTGTAGCCAAGGAGCAGATAGGTGGCCGTCACTTCATTGTACTCCTGGCCTGTGAGTGAGTCCTGAGTCTCTTCCAGTGTGTAACCACAGACACCGTCAACTCAGTCCACTGGAGTCCTAATAGTCAGGGAATGGCTCTACACCTGACTTTAGTTTATTATCTTAATGGTCTATATTCATCCATCAATCTTTCATTATTTTCTCTAATGTGCCTCTCTTGCTGGGATTTAGAAGAATAAATTTCTTGAGCAGGTTTCCACATTCCATAGATATGTACAAGGGAATATGGTATTGCACTCTCAGTACTTCCTCTCACAGTTCCTTGAATTTCTATGCATCAAAAGGCAGAGCTCCACTGACCAGTGTACATACAATGACTCCCAAGCTCTACAAATCTACCTCAAGCCCATCATACTTTTGGCCCTGGAGGAGTTTAGGGTCACATGGGGGACTGCCACAGGAGGTATCCATCTTGTTGCCAAAGATGAATTTGCTACTTAAGCCAAAGTCTGAAATTTTGATTTTCACATCAGCATCCAAAAGCAGGTCTTCTGGGTTTACTTCTGTTTAGAGTACTCCACATGCCATTATCAAATCTAATAAAATCAACTATCATATTATTTTATTCTACGTTCAAATTTCTCAATTTTCTCAGATGTCTTGTTACCACTGATGTGTTTGAGTAAAGGTCCAAGCCAGGTATATACATTATTTTTCCATAACAATATTACCATTCAAATTACATGTTTTACTTTTTATTTTGCATATAGTCTGTCTCCCTCACCAGGATATCAATTCCATGCAAGCAGGAATTTTTGTGTTTTGTTGTTTTTTGTTTATTATTCTATTTTGTTGTCTATTCTTCACCTGGTTAGTACAGTTCCTGACACATAATAGGCATGCAAGAAATGTGTGTAGAATGAATTAATTAATGAATTAATGAATAGATAAAGTTGACAACATGGGAGTGATAACCCTGGAAGTATACTGTGTCAACATAGTAAAATTTGTTGCTTCCTTACAAGTTCTAAAACACTGGGCAACTTTTCTTAGCCTCAATTTGCTCACATGTAAAATGAAATAATAACTCCAACTTTTCAGATTTGTTCCAAGAATTAAAATATGCATATGGTACCTGCCATAAATTGCATGGGTCTGTGCATTGTGTCTGTGTGTCTGCAGTATTTGTCAGATTTTACTGTCAATTTTATATTAATTTTATGAAAATAATTTTCAATTTTGAAGGTTTTCTTTTTTTGTACTCTGGACTATATAAGTAGCTCTAGGATAATCTGATCTTTAAAGACTTCATAGAATTCCCCTCTGAAACTATCTGGACATGGTAGTTTATATTTTGATTTATTTATTTTATTTGAGGGGAGTTACTTTGTGCTATTTTCTATTTCTTTTATGGAGAGTGTTCTATTTATTATCTCTACCAATTTCCTAAGGAATTATTAATTTTATCTAGTTGGTTACATGTACATGTATTTACATGGAGTTATTCAAAAGAGTTCCTTATGATATTTTAAATTTGTCAATTATGCATTTTTACAGTGTTATTTTCTCTAGCTTCAGTGTTCTTTCCAATATTTGCACTACTATCTACTTCTCACCATTTAGGCGAATGGTGCCTCCTCAAAGTTATCTTTACTAATCAATCTAAAGTAGCTTCCTACTTTTTGTCTCTATTCTGTATGATTTCCTTGCTAGCAATCATTATTTATGAAACTGACCCACAGAATTGTCTGTCTTATTCATCACTACGGACCTACAGGACATGGCCTTATTAATGAGTATTTCTGAAACGAATGCATGCATGCATGCATCTTTTAGGTGTCCAGAGCCAGGCAGTCGGCTGTGGGGTTGGGGAGGATTGTTAAATTTGTGTTGCAATTTTTAACACTGTTCTTCAGGGAAGTGTTATATCACTCCTTAGTCTGCCATAGAAAAAGAAATCTTTTGTCCAGGTCTTAGTGGAACTTTGTAGTTAAAGTTCCGCTTTCTAAACTCAAAGATGTTCATATTACATATTTAGAGGAACATGAATGAGCTTTGTCTCAGAATGTGTAAGAACCTAAAACAAAGCTACCATTTGACTCAGAAATCCCATTACAGGGTGTATACCCAAAGGAAAATAAGGACACATGCACTTGTATGTTTATCACAGCATTATTCACAATAGCAAAGACATGGAATCAACCTAGGTGCCCCCAAATGTTAGACTGGATAAACAAAATTTGCTACATATACACCATGGAATACTATGCAGCATAAAAAAGAACAAAATCATGTCCTTTGCAGCAGCATGGGTGCAGCTGGAAGCCATTATCGTAAGTGAGTTACTCAGGAACAGAAAACCAAATACTGAATGTTCTCACTTACAAGTGAGAGCTAAACAATGAGTATGAATCAACATAAAGATGAGAATAATGGACACTGCAGACTATAAACAAGGGTGAGAGGGAAAGGAGAATTGGTTGAAAAACTACCTATTTGGTGATATACTCACTTGCTGGGTGACAGGATCTGTACTCCAAACCTTAGCATCATGCAATATACTCATGTATCAAACATGTACATGTACCCCCTAAATCTAAAATAAATTTTGAAATGATTAAATAATTAACTAATCTTATAAAAGAACATGGGCAGAATAGTAAACCATGTTCTATAAGAATAGTAGCAGTGCTAAAGGGTGATCAGTTGAAGAATATAAGAACAATGTGTATCTGAATATGTATCAGATCCAGGAAACTCAGTAAATCTCAATTGAGTACATATAAGGAATAGCATACCTAGGCACATTGATGAAAGCCATGCTAAAAAAAAAAAAAAAAAAAACTCATCGGGGAAAATAGAAAAAAACTCATCGGGGAAAATAGAAAATAAAAGGCTATCTAAAACAAGGGAACATTTTCAAAATGCTGTAAAATAAAACCACCATCCTAGAATTTTATAGCTAGTTAAAATAACTTTAAAAAAATAGAAGCAAAATATAGATATTTCTAGATTGGCAAAACAAAACAGGAGTTTTGGAAGCTGACCCATATGCAAAAAATTACAGAAAGGTTTTGGCCTAAGACAAAATAACACCAAATGGAAATTCTTATTTATTAGAAGAAAAGAAATAACTAGGAAAGTAAATATATTAGTAAATATATTTTTTTCTTCTGAATTATTTAAAACTGAACAGATTCTTGATTTAGTTTTGATCAAGCTGAATTATTAATATTGTACCTTTGTTCTCCCATGGATTGCAACTAAGAAACTGAGAGAATAAACAGTAGACACAATTGTAGACATAAATATAAACCTAAGTAATTATATTTATGTACCTCAAATAAGTAGCCTAAGCATACCAATTGAAAAACAAAAATTGTCAGAATAATTTAAAAAATCAACTACATGCTATCAATAACAAAATACAAAGTATAGTAATATGGGTACCTTAAAAATAAAAAGAAAGATGGAAAAGATATACCATGAAAACACAGAACAAAGGAAAACTAGTGTTGGATTAGTTTCTACCAGGGCATAACAAATTATCTTAAATTTAGTGGATTAGAACAAAACAAATTTATTATATCACAGTGTCTGTAGGTCAGTAGTCCAGGTATGGTTTAACTAAATCTTATGCTCAGGGACTCAATAATCTGAAATAACAGTGCCTACCAGGACTGCAATCTCAGCTGAAGCTTGGGTTTCCCTTCCATGCTCACTGATGTTGGCATAATTCAGCTCCTTGTGGTTGTAGGACTGAGGCTGTCAACATCAGAAGGTCACTTGCCATTTCCAGCCACATGGTCTTCCTCAACAACATGGCAATTTGCCTTATTGAGGCTATCAGCGGACAATCTGCTGCTACTTCTTTTCTCTTTTTTTAAGAGTTTGCCTGATTTGTCCAGATAACCACCCATTTGATTAACTAATTAACTAAAAATCAGCTCTTCAAGGACCTGAGTTACACCTGCAAAACCCCTTAACTTTTCCATACAAGTATGGAATGTCTTGTATCATGGAATGACATATAAACATCACAGATGGAATGACCACATAAACATCAAAGAAAGAAAACTTCAGAGCAAGAAAGACTGTAAGAATGAATAGGAACATCACACAGTGATACAGGATCAATTTCCCAAAAAGACATGTCAATCCTAAATGTATATGCACCCAAGAACAAAATACATGAAACATAAAGTAATAGAACTGTAATGATCCACAGTTTTCTTTGAATGGTTCAACATTCTGCTTGGTAACAACTAGGTAAGCATTCTATCAAAACAAGGCTAACACAAGCTCTATTTATTTAGGAATGTGCTATATATTATAGTTTCATAAATTCATTAACTTAATATCATAACCAGATGTTTCAATATGATTATTCTGTAGAGCACAAAGATTGATTTTTATCAATATCATAGAATCTAACCAATTAGGACACTGAAATATAGATTTTAGTATCCTAATGTGTGTATATATACACACACACATACACACAAAAAAACACATACACATAAATGTATATATATCTACACATATACATATGTACACACATGTGTATACATATATTCTTATCTATAACTAGACAAAACTATAACTAGATAAAAATATATAGAGAGAGAATTTAGTATATATGAATATATAATTATATAATAAGAAAATGTTATATATTAACAAATATATAAGGGTACATACATAGTATATATTACAACATATATTCATTATATATACATTATTATGTATATATTATATGTTATGTCTGTATATATATTATACTATAACCATGATATTTGGGCTGTGGATCAAGTCTGTCTCTTTGGTTATGTATAAAATTTACATATACTCTCAGCCTATAAAGATTAATCAAAAAGATACAACTGTTAGGCTGTATTATTATTACATATTATATCTTATAAGTTCTTATATATTAATGTATAATTAACATAATATATATTAGTATCCTAATTGATGGGATTGTTTATAAATTGCCCTGTAGGATTATAATTTATATAATATGTACATATATTTGCCCTGATGAAATATATCTAAATGTATCTAAGATTGGTGTGTGTGTATATATATACAAAAGATTAGAGAAAGCAAATTGTTCAAATCTTCTATATTTCTCTTTCAACTATTTTATTCCCCTATAACCAAACATAATTTCACTGGGATCAAAATATCAACTAAAGTTGTTTCTTATTTATGTGTCAAGTACAGTGGCCAATTGGTAACTCTTTGCAATAACTGTTTTCCTTCTACTCCCTTTTACATTCCTGTTTCTCCTAACTCACTGTTCTTTCTATGTGAAGTTAGACTCTGAGAGTGACAGCAGATTAAAAATAACACACAGAGAAAATAGCTCTAAAGCAATGTACATATTTAATGTTGAAACCTCTGCCTCCTTGATTTCTTTTTTTTTATACTTTAAATTCTAGGGTACATGTGCACAACGTGCAGCTTTATTACATATGTATACATGTGCCATGTTGGTGTGCTGCACCTATTAACTCGTCATTTACATTAGGTATATCTCCTAATGCAATCCCTCCCCCCACCCCACGACAGGCCCCAGTAGTGTGTGACGTTCCTCTTCCTGTGTCCAAGTGTTCTCATTGTTCAATTCCCACCTATGATTGAGAACACGTGGTGTTTGGTTTTTTGTCCCTGCGATAGTTTGCTGGGAATCATGGTTTCCAGCTTCATCCATGTCCCTACAAAGGACATGAACTCATCCTTTTTATGGCTGCATAGTATTCCATGGTGTATATGTGCCACATTTTCTTAATCCAGTCTGTCACTGATGGACATTTGGGTTGATTCCAAGTCTTTCTTTGCTATTGTGAATAGTGCCACAATAAACATACGTGTGCACGTGTCTTTATAGCAGCATGATTTATAATCCTTTGGGTATATACCCAGTAATAGCATGACTAGGTCAAATGGTATTTCTAATTCTAGATCCTTGAGGAATTGTCACACTGTCTTCCACAATGGTTGAACCAGTTTACAGTCCCACCAACAGTGTAAAAGTGTTCCTATTTCTCCACATCCTCTCCAGCACCTGTTGTTTCCTGACTTTTTAATGATCACCATTCTAACTGGTATGAGATGGTATCTCATTGTGGTTTTGATTTGCATTACTCTGATGGCCAGTGATGATGAGTATTTTTTCATGTGTTGGTTGCATAAATGTCTTCTTTTGAAAGCTGTCCGTTCATATCCTTCTCCCACTTTTTGATGGGGTTGTTTGTTTTTTTCTTGTAAATTTGTTTGAATTGTTTGTAGATTCTGGATATTAGCCCTATGTCAGATGGGTACATTGTAAAAATGTTCTCCCATTCTGTAGATTGCCCGTTCACTCTGATGGTAGTTTCTTTTGCAGAAGCTCTTTAGTTTAATTAGATCCCATTTGTCAATTTTGGCTTTTCTTTGAATTGATTTGTCATTACTCTTCTACAATTTCTTTGAGAAGAACCTTACCAATACCATCATCATCCTCATTATTATTGCCATTATTTCTAATCCTTCTTGAGGGTTTATTAAATACCATGCAATGTTCTAATGTTTGACCTGCATTGTCTAATTTAATCCTCACAAAAAATTCACAAGTGACAGAGAACACTGAAATTTGACTCAGTTTTCTGGAGAGGATCAAATTTGGTGATTTTATACTGAATGGATTACTTTAATTTCCAATTATTTTAGAAACTATAATTTCTATGACAGTGTAATTAGAGATCCATGTTTACAAATAATTCTTAAGAAAGCATCTAACTCCCTGGCAAGATTTATATTTTTGAATATGTATTCTCACCACAGAAATCTCTTTGTTTCATTTTCAAGAGAAATAAGTTGAAAATAGAATATTTAGCCTTTCTTCTATTATTTCTTTTGGTTTGGGAAAAGCTCCTAAGGTCAATTGATACACAAAGGAAGATCTGTAATCCCTGAGAGGCAGCATTGACATGGTGCCATAGAGATGTGGCTGCAGAATCAGCAAACATCTAGGCATGGAATAAACACCAGAAAAACCATACCAGAATTAAGAAGTCCTACATGAGGTGGGTATATCTCACTTTTCAGTTGCTGATGAGTCTTTGGTGGAAAAATCACTGGACTAAAGTTATTAGGCTGCTGTTGGTATTCCAGCTTACTCAGTTTTATGCTACGTGTACTTGAGCAAGGCACTTTTCTTCTCTTGTTCTTAACTTTTTTCTCCAGGAGAAGAGGTCCTCAATTGGAAGGGAATCTTATATAGCAGTAAGGGGACAAATTTTGGAGTCAAACAAAACTAGTATTGAATATTATAAACTCTGCTACTTACAAGTGTGTTTTTCTGATAAGTTATATAATCCCTTTAAACCTCAGCCTATGCCATGGGGAGTTATAGAAATGGAATATTTAAAAATAGATATTATATTTTGTGTAATTTATATAAAGTTAAATAGAATACTCACTTTTTTGGTTAGTTTTGAGGAATAAATTAGAACATAGCAAAACTGCTAAACATATGGTAGATACCCAATAAATGTATCTGACGTCCTCTCTGGCATATAAACATTCATTTCTTCTTTCACTTCTATTCCAAGGGCAAACTGAGGATCATCCCTGCTAGAATATGTATATCCTGGTAGCATATAGTATCAGAGTACATGAACGTACTTCCTAGATCTCAAGAGAAAAGATCTCCCCAAAGGACATCATACTGACAAAAAAGGACTTGCAGCTTCACAGCTGTACATTTTTGATGCCTTAATCTTTATAGATTGATATTTTATATAAATTTTACAGATAACCAAAGAGACAGACTTTACTCACATAGGCCAAATATCATGGCATGAATATCTTAGCAAAAGCTGAAGGACATAGATTGCTGCCTTTTCCCAGTTGTCTTGTGGTTGTTTGATGTCAATTTAATGACAACTTTCTCTTCTCCCAAACCTGTGAAGTAAATGAATAAATTTGGCTTAATTGCCAACATCAGATTTTCCAGCTTTCTAAAATCCAGCAGAGGTGGCCTTACAACTTCTTACCTCATTGTTTCTTTTTTTAATACATCAACTGTAATGACTTATAATTTACATAAAATACACAGATATTAAGTGCACACCTTAATCGGTTTTGACTAATGTATACATCTATATAAACACCACACAAATCAAGATAAGGAATATCACGGTCACTGAAGTTGCCTCATACCTTTTCTCAGTCCATTCTCCCACCACTGCTTCAAGCAACCAGTGTCTAATATGTTTCTATAGTTTTGTTTGCTTAAACTGAAACTCCAATTGAATGGAATAACACATAATGTACTCTCATTTTGACTTATTTTCCTCAAAATCTTTTTGAAATTCATCTTATCAGAATCTTTAGTTCATTCTTTTATAATTCCAAATAGCATACAATTGCACGAATATACCACCATTTCTTTAGCTTTTTCTATAATTTACTGACTCTGTTTGTTTTGTGTGCATGTGCATCTTAAATTGAGATATACTTAAGACAACATAATTAACTATTCTGAAGTTTACAAGCTGATGGATTTTAGCATGTCCACAGGTTGTGGCAACCATCACCACTGTTTAATTCCAGAATCTTTTTTATTTTACTTAAAAGAAACCCTGTGACTATTAGCAATCATTCCCCATTCCTCTTTTCCCTCAGCCCCTAAAAGCACTAAGTTATTTTCTGTTCCTATGTATTTGTCTATTCGTGTTATTTCATATAACTGGGATTATACAATGTGTGACCTTTTGTGCCTGGCTTCCTTCACTTAGCATAGCAATTTCAAAGTCCATTTATGCCATAGCATGTGCCAATGTGTTATTCCTTTTTATAGATAAATATTTCATTGAAGGCAGTTATATGATAGTTTATCTGTTCATCAGTTGATGGATAATTGGGTTATTTCCACTTTTTGGCTATTGTGAATAAGCTGCTATGAATATTTATGTACAAGTTTTTACATGAAATGGTTTTAACTATCTTGTGTATGTATATATATGTATACTTATATAAGTAGTTGTAGGGTACTCTATTTCTTCATATGGATTTGGATTACAGTTTATGGTTTGGATTACAGGATTTCTTCATATGGATTTAAATTTGACCTTTCATTCAAGACTGAATTACTCGTCTTTAGTAATTTTTGTAGGGCATGTCTGTTAGTGACAAATTCTCTCAACTGCTGTTTATCAGGTAAAGTCCTAATTTCTTCTTCTTTTTCTTTTCAGTCATCCCACTGCCTTCTGGAACCTATGGTCCCAGATGAGGAATTTGCTGTTAATATTATCAAGGATCCCTTGTATATCATGAGACACTTTTTTCTTGATGCTTTCAATTTTCTGTCTTTGGTTTCTGATAAGTTAATTATACATGTCTAGGTATAGGTATTTTTGAGTTTATCGTATTTGAAATTCATTGAGCTTCTTAAGTGTTCACATAAATGTATTTCATAAAATGTAGGAAGCTTTTGACCATTATTCCTGCAAGTATTATTCTGTTTCTCCCTTCTTTTTTTCAGGGACTTCCATCATGTGTATGCCAGAATGATAATCATGCTGCACAGGAATCTGAAGCTCTGTTCACATCTCTACATTCATTTTCATTTTTGTTCCATATTAGATCATCTTAATTTGCCTATATTCAGGTTTGCTTATACTTTCTTCTGTCTCTTCACATCTACTGTTGAGCCCCTCTAGCACTGAAATTGTATTTTTCAACTGCAAACTTTCCATTTTATTTGCTGAAATAATTTCTAACTTTTTGGTGTTATTTTCTATTTGGTGAAACATTATTCTCATGCATTTTTTTTTTTTTTAGTTATTTGACATTTTAAGGGGAGGCCCTCCACAGGCCAAACCAATTCTGGTTTGGATAGGTGGACAATGTTGAGGCACAACTAAAAAAAAAGATATCATGGAGAAAACATGATACCTGAAAACATATGCATTATAGTTAATAAAGCATTAATGTTCGTTCATTAGTTATGACAAACATACCATAGTAATGCAAGATTATAATAACAAGGATACTGGGTGTGCAGCATACTCTGTGTTGTTCTTGTAAGTTCTCTGTAAATCTAAAACTATTCTAAAATAATACTCTTTAAATATATGAAAGAGACAGAGAGAAAGAGAATCAGGTGAGGAGTCAGAATGCTTATTCATGACCTCAATCAAGATAATCATCCTCTTTGGTTCTCAGTTTTCTCATTGGTAAAATTAGGGGGAGACATTATAGACATCATTTCCTCTAGCTATGAAGTTCTAGGAATCTTTAAATATATGCATTTTCAAAAATTCAGGTACACATAATTTGAATTTAGGTCCTGGGCTGCTCATTTGATCAACATATGCATCAGAAAAGGCACTTTTAAGGGGTAAGGAAGTGTAATGTGCAACCTTAATCATTTCTCACTTGGGGGTTTCTCTTTACAGTGACCCTGGCTGCTGTGGTGCCATATTCATTCTCCTGTGAACTTGCAACTAATTAAAATATGATGTTATGTGCAATAACAACAAAAACATAACTAAAATATACTGAGCCCTTAATCAGTGTTAGACACTGTTCTACGTACTTAGCATGAATTTTATTCCTAATCCTCACAACAAGCCTATTAGGATAGAGCTATTTTTTCCATATTACTGATGAAGAAATTTGATGTTATAGATTTATGGAACATACCTAAGGCCACCTAGATTAAAGATACTAGATTCTAGGATAATCTGACTAACAGACAGTAGAATGGATTACTAAGGAAAGCACTGAAACAATATTTTAAAAAATAAGATTCATATTAAACTACAGGGGTAAATTAAATTTTGTGTTCTTCAGGAAGCTAGGATAATACAAAAGTAAGTAACTCAAGGCCTTTTCTAACTACATTTTATTCTTTTTTATCAAGAAAGGGTTCACTGAGGCACTTCCCAAGAATTAATTGAGTATCAGTATTTGCAATGCTTTGTACTCAGATCTGTATAGAGAATAGTGATTAGTTGCACCTCAGGGACAAGTGGATTCAGATAAAAAGAAACATGACTCCTGAGGGAAGTGGTGAGGAAAATGCAATTTTGTACAGACTGTATGTTCCTGCATTGTGTTGAACACAATATTTTGTACTCTGGACATTTCAGAAGCAGTATGTTTAGGAAAAAAATTTTCTTTAAAATTAAGTTTTGGCCAGGCATGGTGGCTCATGCCTGTAATCCTGGCACTTTGGGAAGCCAAAGCAGGTGGATCATGAGGTCAGAAGATCGAGATCAGCTGCCTAACATGGTGAAATATTGTGTCAACTAAAAATACAAAAAATTAGCCGGTGTGGTGGTAGGCGCCTGTAGTCCCAGCTACTGGGGAGGCTGAGGCAGGAGAATGGCGTGAATCCAGGAGGTGGAACTTGCAGTGAGCTGAGACCATGCCACTGCAGTCCAGCCTGGGCAACAGAGACTCCATCTCAAAAAAAAAAAAAAAAAAAAAAAAAATTTTTTTAAAATGA
>NW_016803776.1:1488684-1494535 GCF_001698545.2 Rhinopithecus bieti | reverse complement strand
AGGCGCCTGTAGTCCCAGCTACTGGGGAGGCTGAGGCAGGAGAATGGCGTGAATCCAGGAGGTGGAACTTGCAGTGAGCTGAGACCATGCCACTGCAGTCCAGCCTGGGCAACAGAGACTCCATCTCAAAAAAAAAAAAAAGTTTTATTCAGATGAGCATATCTAAATGTTGTACCACAATAAAGGTAATTCTCCTCAAAATCTCAGAAAAACACATATCTGTATCTATTCCTTCATCTATTACTTTCTTCAATATATATTTATGGAACACATAGCAGGAGTCAAATTTAGTGAGGACATGTAAAACTAGGCATAATTCCTGTCCTCAAGGTGAACAAAACTGCTCCCACTGCTTTGGGTGAATTACTTCTTCAATAAGTAAATATAAATTGAAAATTATATTCTGGCAGTCAAAGGCAGCACTGCAGTGTTAAGTAAAAATCAGATAGCTGCTTTTTGTGACAACAAAAAAATTCTAAAAGCTCTGAGGAAGCATTTTAGTGTTTAACACCTGAGAGTGCCATGAGTAGGTTTGCAATTCAGGAAAATCATGCTGAAAGCAACATGAAGGAAGGATTTTTAAGGGAAGGGGCAAGGCTGGAATAAGTCAATAGTAATGCCACTACAATCCTCATTATTTTACTTACTGGTTCTAAATCATCAATGACTCATATTCAAACACCAGATAGGAAATGAGGTTATCAATATTGCCATGCAAGAAGTAGTGTTGGTACTTTACAACGGAATATCTGTAATGTGGTTGCACTAAAGTTTCCTATCTGAGCTTGCTTGTTTGATTTTGCAATTGCAACAAAGAAGACAAGCTGTGGAAGCTAGGATTTCAGAAAATTTAGATTTAAGGATAAGTGCCAATCAAGGATAAAGCTGAAACTGCAGAGAGCCCGGAATTCAGATTTTCCATTCTCCTGTACTTACTGAATCATCTTATTTCTCTTGCAAACCAAAGATAAGTTTATAAACTTCTAGAAGTAAAACTTCATTTAAAAGGTATAAAGGGAAATCCAGAAACATGCCAAAATAATGTCTCCAGCTTGCCTTTCAGTGCCAGTGAGTTCCTAAGCAGCCATTTTACTTGCTCTACATCCTAAACAGCAGCTGACGTTAACAGGAAGCAAAAGCCTGGAAGCTGTGATGCAGAGATGAAAACTTTTTTCTCTCCAGCCTTTATGCAAGCCTGCAAATCAGTATAGCAGAGTCCTGGGAAGGGAAAATCTCAGAAGTTGCTTAGGTCCCAGATAGGGGAGGGAGAGAAGAAAGAAATTAGCAACACCTAGTATTAGTATTCCCCATTTTCTTGGCCTTCAAAGAGTTTAGAAAGAGCTTTGCAGGTGGGCAGGAGTTATCCCCACTTTTAACATGTATAGATTATAAACAGAGTAAACAGAAGGCTGATGACTTATCAGCCTGTACAAATGGCAGACCACCCAATCTTTAACCACTTACAGAACTATCTCCTCTTACTATAGCAAATGAACAAAGGCTAATTTCATAATTCCTAAAGTGGACAAACAGGGAAAAAGCAGAAGATGAGAGAAGTTAAAAGAATTAGCTAATAAAATAGAGATTTTAGAAGAAAAGATAACAATTTTAAACAAAAGTTACATATAAGTAATGGAATTATCAGAAGAAGGGAGAGAAAAGAAAAGAAAATTTTCCAAGAAATATGAATGAAAGTTCCCTAAATTTTAAAAAGCCAATAACCTATACATCCTGGAAACTCAGTGAACCCTAAGTAGGATGAAAAAAAGACTCATAACCAGACACATAATAGAAAAATTAATAAAAGTCAAAGCCAAGAAAAATCTTACAGCTGGTGAGGAAAATAATGTGTCATTTGTAGGTGTCCCAAAAAGATTAACAGCTGACTTCTCAGAAGAAACAATGGATATTAGAAGGCAGTAGAGTAACATATTTGAAGTATTAGAGAAAAATGTCAGTTAAGAATATTATATCCAGCAAAGCTATCATTCAGAGATGAAGGCAAAATACTTTCCCAGATGAACAGAAGCTGAGTGAATGTATTGTTAGCAGACATGCTTTAAAAGAAAGACTAAAAGAAGTTTTTCAGGGTGAAAGCAAGTGACCCCAGACAGTAATTTAAATCCTTAGAAACAAGAGCACCTGTAAAGGTAACAATAAAATTATAAAAGATGTTTTAAAGGCATATTTTTCTTTTATTCTCTTAGTATACTTAAAGGCAATGGTTTAAAATGATATTTATATCATATAGGGTTTGTAACTTATAGATATGTACCACATTTGCCAACAGAGGTGAGTTGGAGAAAAAGTGTAACGGACTAAGAAAATGTAGGATATGGCAAAGTAATCATTACAAAAATCTATTATTAAGTTGTAACATTGATTAGATATATATAGCAATAATAACAAACAAGTGGGAAAGGAAGTAGATCAATGTAACGAATAATATATCTTGTTTTAATTGAGCTATTATAAATATGAATCTCATTCTCACAAATTAAGAAATATATATTGGTCAGGTGTGGTGGCTCACGCCTGTAATCCCAGCACTTTGGGAGGCCAAGGGGGGCGGATCATGAGGTCAGGAGATGGAGACTATCCTGGCTAACATGGTCTCTACTAAACTCGTCTCTACTAAAAATACAAAAACTTAGCCAGGTGTGTTGGCGGGCTCCTGTAGTCCCAGCTACTCTTGAGGCTGAGGCAGGAGAATGGCATGAACCCAGGAGGCGGAGCTTCCAGTGAGGCCAGATTGCGCCACTGCACTCCAGCCTGGGTGACAGAGCAAGACTTCATCTCAAAAAAAAAAAAAAAAAAAAAAAAAAAAAAAGAAAAGAAAAGAAATATATATTAAATTCTATAGCATACAACTAAAAATGCTATATTGTAAAACATTCGCTCAAGTAAAAGTGAAGTACTAAAGGAGAAATGGAACAAGAAGAAAGACATAAGACCTATAGAAAACAAAAGTAAACCCCATCTCTACTAAAAACACAAAAAATTAGCCGGGCGTGGTGGCAGGCGCCTGTAGTCCCAGCTACACAGGAGGCTGAGGTAGGAGAATGGCGCGAACCTGGGAAGCGGAGCTTGCAGTGAGCCGAGATCGTGCCACTGCACTCCAGCCTAGGGGAGAGAGCAAGACTCCATCTCAAAAAAAAAAAAAAAAAAAAAAAAGTAAAATGATAGATATATATCAAAATATATCATTAATATTAAATGTGAATGAATTAAATAATCCCGTCATAAGGTAGAGATTGTAAGACTGAATTAAACAAATATGACCCAACTATATGTTGTCTGCAGGAAATACTCTCCTATGTGTCAGAAACAAAAATAAATAAGTAAAAGAAAAAATAAAGCGTGGGAAAGTTTTTGAATTGTATTTATATACACATTAAATAAACGATTTAAAATAAAATTAAGAAAACAATTCTGTTTACAATAGCATCCAAAATAATAAAATTCATAGGAATAAATTTAACAAAAGAAGAACAAACTTTATATTCTGAAAACTACAAAACTGTGTTGAAAGATATTGAGGAAAATCTAAATAAATGGGAAAACAATCCACATTCATGGACTGGAAGAATTGAAAATGTTAAAATACCAACATTGCCCAACTAACCTATAGATTTAATACAATCTTCATCAGAAAAATGATGTTAACTAGTTGACTTCTTTGTAGAACTTGTCACATTGACTAGAAAATTTATATGAAATTTTAAGGGATTCAGAATAGCTTAAACAATCTTGAAAGAGAATAACAAAGTTGGAGAAGCTACACTTCTCAATTTCAAAACTTACTGCAAAGTATCAACAATCAAAACAAGGTATATAGTACAAGGATAGATGAATACAACAGAATTGAGAGTGCAGAAATAAGCTCATATATATTTATGAACAACTGACTTTTAACAAGGGTGTTTGGACCAAAAACATGAACAACAAAAGGAAAATAGATAATTTTTACTTCAACAAAGTTAAAACACTTGTGTTTAAAAGGACACCATCAGGCCGGGCGCGGTGGCTCAAGCCTGTAATCCCAGCACTTTGGGAGGCCGAGACGGGCAGATCACAAGGTCAGGAGATCGAGACCATCCTGGCTAACCCGGTGAAACCCCGTCTCTACTAAAAAATACAAAAAACTAGCCAGGCGCGGTGGCGGGTGCCTGTAGTCCCAGCTACTCGGGAGGCTGAGGGAGGAGAATGGCGTAAACCCGGGAGGCAGAGCTTGCAGTGAGCTGAGATCGGCCACTGCACTCCAGCCTGGGCGACAGAGCGAGACTCCGCCTCAAAAAAAAAAAAAAAAAAAAAAAAAAAAAAAAAAAAAGACACCATCAAGAAAGTGAAAATTCAGAGAGAAAATATTTGCAAATCCTATATCAAAGTAACATGTATCTAGAACAGATAAGGACTTCTTCTAACTCAATAATAAAAAGACGACTCAATTTTTTAAACGGACAAAGGATCTGAAGGGATATTTTTTCCAAAGAAGATATACAAATGACTAATAAACACATGAAGAGGTACTCTATGTCATTAGTCATCAGGACAATGATCAAAGCCACAATGAAATATCACCATATCACCTCACAACTACCAGGGCGGCCAGAATCAGAAAGTCTGAGAACAAGAAGTATAGTGAGGATGTGGAGAAAATAGAACTCATGCATTTCTGATAAGAAGGTAAAATATATTAATGTAATTTATTAAGAATATTTAGAGTATGGGAGTACTAAGGACCATCCAGACGCAGTGCAAGTTAATCTGCAGGACTTGACTACTCTGGGATAACGTGTGTCTTCTGTTTGAAAGAGATGTTTGACTTGACATCTGAAAGATGATTACCATTAACTTGGTAAAGGATAGGAAGTCCATTTCAAGCAAAGGGTATTATTTGCATAAATACCTTGATCATAAAATGAAAATGATTCACTGGACAGGCAGAAGAGGGAGCCTGCTTGGTTGAAAAGCAATTAAGTAAAGTTACAAATGGCTGATGTAAGGCTTGTAGTATATACAGGGAGCAGATTGTGTAAAAATTGGTGCTTTATATTAAATAGTGCTTTAAAATCTGTTTTACTTTCCATACTGATATGCAATACTTCTCTAACTCCTTCAGCCATGATTGATTAACCTATTCTCATTGACCTACCTGGAGAGGATGCATTTGAAGTGCAACATTTTAACTCAGAGGGTTTCAAAGGATTGTAATTTTATTATTTTTAAACTTAGAAATGCTCACATAGTGCTTCTTATACTCCTAGAGGGATGTTTAATGGAGTGGATGAGGCTCATCAGTAATTAGCAGCAACATTTGCATATAATTAGTCCTTTGATGCCTTATAAACCAGTTTCTCTCTTAAGTAAACTTCAGAGTTATGTTTACATTTTCAATTATTTTTTTTCCAGAAAAAAAAGGATATTTCAAAAAAAGGAGTGAGTTGAAAGGATTTTACCAGCATCATTTTGCTCCTGTGGGAGATTCTAAATGCATATGCAAGATCTTCTGGAAGAGAATCTGTTTTGATCAGAAATCAGTCACTGAGAAGCCTCCCTGAGGTTTTAGACACACACACAGCACGAAGAGATTTTCAACATGGCGAAAATACAAATGTTGAGATTGGGACAATCAGGGAAGAAATACAATGACCTCTTTAAATCAAGTGAAGGAAATCAAGTGTGTATGTATATATACACACACACACACATTTAAATTAAATGAAAGAAATATATTTTATATTGAAAATAGAAAAAACAGGAAATAAGTAGCTGTAAGCAGACTTTTCAAAGACAAGTAATTTATTTATATACATACATAAAACATAATTTATATGTTATAAACTTATAT
>NW_016803776.1:1446310-1488474 GCF_001698545.2 Rhinopithecus bieti | reverse complement strand
TTTCAAAGACAAGTAATTTATTTATATACATACATAAAAACATAATTTATATGTTATAAACTTATATATGAATATTTCAAAATAATGTAAAATTCTATGTAAGTATATATTTTCTAACATAATTATATATTTTTATATAATTAATTATATAGATTTTTCTTCACTTAATTTAGAGGTCTTTGTATTTCTGCCCTGATCCCAAAATTGGTATTTTCTCCATGTTCGAAATTTCTTTATGCTCTCAGTACCCTAATTATATTTAGTGCTACACAATGGGGCCAGGAAAGGGGAATGGGAGGGAGAGTTGCAAACAAAAATATGAAACCAAAACCAAAAAATGTGCTGGTTTCTCATACCTGCTCCCCAACCAAATGGTTAAATGTATGTGATTGTTTATGGGGGAGGCACGAATATATAAGGTTCGTGGGTATAAGGCTGTTGAATTTGAGTATTTTTGTTTTTGTGATTTTACATTTGAGTCATTGTGAGAGATGTGAATATATGTGATGTGTATATAAACTTGTTCATAAAACTAGTAAACTGAGACTTTTCTGGTCTATATATTCTAAGTCATTTTTTCTTTGGATGTCTTCCTGTGAGCAGCTTGTGAAATGGAGACTAAATTACTTGTCTTTGAAATGCCTGCCTACAGCTACTTATTTCCTTTCTTTTTTTATTGTTACTGGTCAACCTGTTAGTCAATTAACAACATTTATTGATTTTAACATGCTGAGCAGAAAGAGGTGCTAACTATAGAGATAGTAGCTTTAGAGAACTCAGAAACAAAGAGAAATAGCAGGAATTAAATTGCTAAATACAGTCTAGTCTCTTGAATAAACAGATGACAGCAGTTCTTTTAAGAGCACTCAAGAATAAAAGATGATATAGAACAGTGCCTTTGCAGAAAGGATTATGACTCTTATTTTTCTATGTCTCATCCTATGGGCTTCAAATGTCAAAAGGTTGTTGGTTAGTTGGTTGGTTTTCATTCTGAACCATTGCACATCTCATAAACTCCCATTCTCTATTATTTCTCACTGGTGAATACTGTTGAATATGACTTTTATGGGCCAATTCTTTTGCTACTTGGCACTCTCAGTTATACATAAAGAAAGAAAAAACATAAGAAGTGAAGGAAAGGAAGAAGAGGTGGACCCAGAAAAGAAAGGCCCTGAAGGACAGTCAAAAGATAAGAACACTGGAGTAGGAAGCTAGAGACCTAAATTCTAGTAATTACTTGGCCATTCAGTAGTATGTGCAACTGTGTCTTCTAACCTTACTGTGAGTGGACTTAAGTGGTTGCCCTAAGTTTTCAGAATGTGTTCTATGGTAGTACTTCACAGGTCACCTTGGAGGATAAGAGATATCTCTTCCTGATAAATAGAACTCTTTATCTTAATGAAATACACCTCCTCATCCCCGGTAATATTCTTGGCTCTGAAATCCACTAAGTCTGTTGTTCCTATAGCCATCCTAGTTTGTGTGTGTGTGTGTGTGTGTGTGTGTGTGTGTGTGTGTGTGTCAGCAGAGCATATTATTTTTCATACTTATACTTTAAATCTAATGCTATAAATAGGTTAAAAGTAAAACTTTTTTTTTTTTTTTTTTTTTTTTTTTTTTGAGACAGAGTCTTGCTCTGTTGCCAGGCTGGAGTGCAGGTGGTGCAATCTCATCTCACTGCAACCTCCGCCTCCCATGTTCAAGCAATTCCCCTGCCTCAGCCTTCCAAGTAGCTGGGATTACAGGTGCATGCCACCATGCCTGGCTAATTTTTTGTATTTTAGTAGAGACGGCGTTTCACCATGTGGGCCAGGATGGTCTTGATCTACTGAACTCGTGATCCACCCGCCTCGGCTCCCAAAGATGTATAATTCTTATAAGCACGCTATAGTTTGGAATGTCTAAAAAATTAATAAACTTTATTGTTTTCAATAGTTTTAGATTTACAGAAAAAAATGAGTGAAAAGCACAAAGTTTTCATATATGCCCTCACCGCCCACAATTTCCTCTATTTTTAATATCTTACATTAGTGTGATACCTTAGTTCCAATCAATGATAAAACTATATACATTATTATTGACTGAAGTTCATAGTTTACAATAGGATTCACTCTTGGTGTTGTATATTCTATAGGTTTTGACAAATGCATAATGACATGTATCCACCATGTCAATTGAGAAAAATGGCAAGACAAGTCTCAATCATTTTAAGAGGTTTATTTGCCAAGTTAAGGATGCACACTGGGGAGACAGGTCTATGCCTTTCTCTGAAGATGATTTTGAGGGCTCCAAATTTAAAGAGGAAAAGGTGGGAAATTGAGAAGTACACAATTTTCATGTAAGAGAGGTTAGGGAAAAAATAGTCATTCATGCCTTCGTCTGGCTCAGTGTATCTGCATTTGTTACATAAGATGACATAGAGAAATGGGGCAGAGAAAAAAATGTTTGTAATGTTCATTTTTACATAAGATAACATAGAAAAATGGGGCAGGGGAACAATTAGATATTATTTATGTCTGGTGGACAGGGGAGGTGACTGCACCTGTAAAGATAAGCTATGAATTTATATCACCATGGTGAAATTTTAACAGATACACCTTAGGCTAAAGATCTTAGAGCTCACTAGGAATTTCTTTGTGGGCAAAATATGGGGGAAGCATGTAGCTTTTCATATTTTGACCATCTTATTTAGGAGCCAAAATGGGAGGAAGGTTTGCATGACCCAGTTTCCAGCTTAACTTTTTCCTTTGGCTCAATGAGTTTGGGGTCCCAAGGTTTATTTCCCTTTCACAACCATACAGAGCAATAGTTTCACCAACCTACCAGTCTTCTGTGCTCTACCTGTTCATCCCACTTTTGTTCTCCCCAACTTCTGGTAACCACTGATATTTTCACTTTTTAGATAGTTTGTCTTTTCCAGAATGTCATATGCTTAGAATCATTCAGTGTGCAGTCATTTCAGTTTGGTTCCTTTCATTTAGCAGTATGATTCAAGATTCCTTCATGTATTTTCATGGATGGATAGCTTATTGATTTATTCACAGAGTAATATTTCATTGTGGATTTACTACTGCTTGCTTTATCTATTCACCTACTGAAAGACATCTTGGTTGTTTCCAAGTGTTAAATTATGAGTAACGTTGCTGGCATTGTTTTTTACTTCTAACTTTTTGTTAGATTGTTTGACATTTCATTTACATTTAATGTAATTTTAAGATTTCCATCTATCATCTTGTTATTAGTTTTCTATTTGTGTGATTTGTTTATTGCTCTTTCTACCCCCTCCCCTTTGCCTTTTGTTGATAAAATCAGTTTATCTATGATTCTATTTTAAGCATTTTACTTATTATTTATAATTTTTGTCATGTTAATTTAGTAACTGAATTAGGGTTTATGGAACACATATTTGACTTATAATTATATGCCTTCAAGTAACTTTGTACTATGTCATATATAGTATAAGAACCTTGCAGTATCTTCTCTCAGCTTTTGTAATCTTGCTGCCATACACTTTACTTTTATATATGTCATAAAGTACACAGTAGGCTATTATTTTTATGTAAATGGCAAATTATTTTGGAAGATATTTAAATAGAAACAGTTATATATTTATCCATGCTGTTACCATTTTTGGAGCTCTTCTTTTATATATATCCATGTTTCTATCTCCTAAAATTTTAGTTCTGTGCTTAAAGGAGTTATTGTAGTACAGGTCTGCTAGTGATGAAATCTTTCAGGCTTTATTTATGTGAAGCCTTTACTTTTTCATGGTTATTAAAAGGTACTTTCATTTTCATTGGGTTTGGTATTTTTTTTAATTATTGAGACAGAGTCTCACTCTCACACAGACTGGAGTGGAGAGGCGCCATCTCGACTCACTGCAACCTCTGCCTCCTGGATTCACGCGATTCTCCTGCCTTAGCCTCATGAGTAGCTGGGATTACAGGTGCCTGCTTCCACGCCCAGCTATTTTTTGTATTTTTAGTAGAGATGGGTTTCACCATTTTGGCCAGGCTGATCTTGAACTCCTGACCTTTTGATTCACCTACCTCAGCCTCTCATAGTGCTGAGATTACAGGTGTGAGCCACCATGCCCAGCCTGGGTATGGAATTTTAATACTAATTTTAGGGCAATTTTATTCTTTCAATACTTGTAAGTGTTGTATTATCTTACACTGATTCCAGTAAAACATTGCTTGCCTTCTTTATTTTTTAAAAAATCTCTGTATAGAGGCCTATTTTTATTCCGGATGCTTTTAAATATATTTTCTTATATTTTGGAGCAGTTTGACTGTAGTGTGCATTTATGTAGCTTCATATTTTGCGTGCTTGGGGTACATTGAACTTCATGGATCTGTGGAGTTTTACTTTATATTTAATCTGGAAAATTTTCACACGTTATTTTATCAAATAGTTTTGCAGTCCTGGCCCCCTCACTTCTGGAACTCCAACTGTACTCATACTACACCACTTAAAATTGTCCTAAAGCTCACTGGTGATCTCTTTATTTTTTCCTTCTTTTTCTCTATGTGTTGCATTTGAAATGGTTCCTATTGTTGTGCCTTCAGTTCACTAATCTTTTTATTCCACAATGTTTAATGGGTATAATTCTCAATCGGCATATTATTCACCTCAGATACTGTAGATGTATCTTTTAAAGTTCAATTTAGTTCTTTGTAATAACTCTCATGTTCCTACATTAGCTTTTTAATATGACTAATATTGTTATAAAAATGATTTTCATGTCCTTATCTACTCTTTTTAACATCTGTGTTCATTCTGGTTTATTTTGATTGATTATTTGATTGTTTTCCTTGATTATATATGGCACTTGATAGTGGCATTGCAGGACAAGAAGGGATAATGATTGATATTCTGGAATGGTTCTGGGACATTTGGCTTTGCATATGAAAAAATTCAGGAATAAAAGTACATATACAATCTAGGTTTGTGTAGGTATACTCTATTATGTTTGCACAATGACTAAATCTCCCAACAATGCATTTTTCAGAATGTATCCTCGTTATTAAGTGATGCATGCTGTACTCCAATCCTTTAAAAAAATTTTTTTTTTTCTTGGACTCAGTCTTCTCACATAAATAAATTGAACCATACCAAATAGCTGAGAAAGATCTCTAGAATTCTCTGGAAAAATATCGCTGTACACCTAGTACTGTTCTAGCAGTCTTCTCTGCAAATTCTTGCCTGGAGTTATCTTTGTCTTCTCAGTTGAAAAAATCTGCCAGACTCCACTTGGTTTCATCATTCATATGCCATTACTGAGTATTCTCTCCAGGCAGAAAACTGTGGCAACCTTACGTTTCACTTTATTAATTTCTCGTTTCTCAGAAATTTCTATCCTTCCATCCCCAGTATAGAGTGTCTTGAAAATCATTCTTTCATGTGTTTTTCTGATTTTTCAGTGTTTCAGGTGCAAGGGTAATCTTATATACATACATACACACACACACACACACATATATATATACACACACATACACACACACGCACTTTAAGTTCTGGGATACATGTGCAGAATGTGCAGGTTTGTTACATTACATAGGTATACATGTGCCATGGTCGTTTGCCGCAGCCATCAACCTGTCATCTAAATTAGGTATTTCTCCTAATGCTATCCCTCCCCTAGTCCCCCACCTCCCCTACAGGCCCTGGTGTGTGATGTTCCCCTCCCTGTTTCCATGTATTCTCATTGTTCGACTCCCATTTATGAGTGAGAAAATGGAGCAATTGGTTTTCTGTTCCTGTGTTAGTTTGCTGAGAATGATGGTTTCCAGCTTCATCCATGTCCCTGCAAAAGATATGAACTCATCCTTTTTTATGGCTGTATAGTATTCCGTGGTGTATATGTGCCACATTTTCTTTATCCATTCTATCACTGATGGGCATTTGGGTTGGTTCCAAGTCTTTGCTATTGTGAACAGTGCTGCAATAAACGTGTGCATGTGTCTTTACAGTAGAACGATTTAGAATCCTTTGGGTATATACCCATTAATGGGATTGCTGGGCCAAATGGTATTCCTGGTTCTAGATCCTTGAGGAATCGCCACACTGTCTTCCACAATGGAGGCCAATAGTAAGTGCTCTTATAATTATGGAATTCAAGTAATATTATTTTTAAAATAAATTTAATTCATCTGAAGGGTAATCTTTTCCCTTTTACTCCATCGTAGTAAAGTATAAGTCCCCTAAATTATTTTTCTTAAAAAAAAAAATACATTATCCCTCTTAAAAAAAAAAAAAAAAAGCCAGAGTTACATAAGCTTAGGAAGTATTAAAAATTATCAAGCAGGTGTCTTTGTTGTAAGTATTTTCAGAAACTTGAATTTTCTGATTTAATTTCCTCACAAATATCAAAGGGTACAAAAATAGCAGAAGCTATTTTAAACTATAAGCACTTCATCGGCCTTCAGGATTAACCAACATGCTTAATTCCTTCTGGAAAACATTGCAAACAATGCCCTCAGTTTGCTGTAAAATATGTGACAAATGACTTCTTTTAAGCTACTTGCTTCAACTACCTCCAGCTGTGTATTTATCAAAATTCAAATTTTTTATCTGTTTAGGTGAATAGTAAGTGCTCTTATAATTATGTAATTAAATTAATTAAATGTTTACTTTTTAAACACCATGAATATATGGTGAAAATTTTCAAGGCGATACTATTTTACACTAAGTCAGGATGGTCTGATAAAAAGTTATTGGGGCAAAAAAAAAGTTGATACTGATTTAGTCATAAGGGAAGAAATCTAAAATGAAGAGTAAAGATAATTTAGTAAAATCTGGACTATTTCTTCAGAGATTTTTTTCTCACAATTTAAAAATATTCTCACATCACTCACAAAAAAATGAAATTAGAGGAATATGATTGACACCGCAAATCTACGGGCTGGACTCATACTCACGCTTAAGACTTTAGCTTTACAAGCAAAAGATTTGGCAAATAAATGCATGTTTGTATGCGTTTATATATTTAAGTAAAATTCTAAAGTACATGTATACATTGTTTCAAATGCTTTTTTTTTTTTTTGCCTAGCCACCATTTTTAATTACCAAGCTAAACACAACGTCTAATAAGATGATTTTTATGATTTTTAAAGCTTCTGTTCGAGTAGTTTGTTCTCTACTCTAGTAATTTTCTTATTCTATTTAATTATGGGTTTTTTTGTTGTTGTTTCTCCATGTTAACCAGCTTTGGCTGAAAAAATGTTCCAAAATACTGACTTTTGAGGCTTTTCTTCATTTCTATTAGTAATAGAGTTAGATTGACAGTTCAAAGCAACTTAAAATTATTTTAAGCCACTTTTGTCTGAGAATTCCCATGTAAATCAGGATAAATACCATAGGTAGAAAAGTTGGTTTCTGATGAACCAATACGACCTCCATAATATGGGCATTAAAAATGTTCTTCAAATGTCTTTTGACAATAGGGCAGAGAAAGAATGAAGATAATTTTCAAAGTCACACAAAGGACATTTTGTTTCCAAAAATCAATTCAGAAACAAGAAATCAAGATTAAGACTTGCCATATTCCCTCTGTATACACCATTTTAGCATTCAGATTAGAGAATATCTAGAACTTACTGGAACCTAAATGACACCAGTCTTTTGAGCTTTAGTTTTGCAATACAGATAAGACATTGGGAGAATAAAATAGGATTACAGAGACCAGTACTCTAAATAGCTAAACATGATATAAAATGTCATTATATTTACTTATTTTTGTCTTGTTTTCATTTTGTCTGCTTATATAAACAATAAAACTGTCTTAGTTTCTAATAGATTAAAAATATCTTTAATGTCAAGATACTGTGCCACTTTAGAGCTATTACATCAGACCCTCCTATTAGCTAAAAGTTCCCTTGTTTTCAGTTAACTCAAGGGAGGCAAAATACTCACAAAACCCCCTTTGTAAGTTCCATTGATGCTCCCATCTTTTTCTCACTCTCCTATTGTCTTCATTTTATCTTTACCACAGATTGAATTTCATAGACAGTCAATTTAAACACTACTTTGCATGTGTTTCAACCTCCTTCATTCTAGCTCTAGATTCATTCTATTCTGTTGTTACAAACACAGTCCTTGTTAAATGTAATTCCTTACCTACTCAGAATTGCATCAGTATAGCTAGATGTGGCTGGATAAATACGTATGACCACGCAGGTTAAAATCATTACCACAAACCTCAAGCACAACCTTTATTGCTTGGCAATGAAACTACATTTCTTCAGTCCATTCATTTACTTACTTGTAAGAAGATTATTTTATGCATTCCTTTTTCTATTCACACCCCATTCTCATTTGAGTTTCTATTTCATTAAGGAAATGAAAGTACTCGAGAATAATTTGTACAACCTTCCACTACTAAAACTACTGATATACTAGCATTTGTGATTATACACTTGCCCTTCTTTCCTATGTATACATATAGATTATTCATGCTTCTATTTAAAGCCAATTCTCCAAATTTCCACCATATAACACCCTTTCATCTATTTAAGTACATTCATATACTGCATAACAACATTGAGATCAATGACAGGCCATATATACCAGTGGTCTCATAAGATCCTACTACCTAATGTTTACCGTACTTTTTCCACATTTTAGATTTGTTTAGATACCCAAATACTCACCATTGTGTTGCAATTGCCTGCAACATTCAGTACAGTAAACTGCTGTACAGATTTGTAGCCCAGAAGCAATAGGCTATACTATATAGCCTAGGTGTGTAGTAGCCTATGCCATCTGGATTTGTATAAGTACACTCTGAGGTTTGTACAATGATGAAGTCACCTAATAATGCATGTCTCAGAATATATCCCCATTCATAAGTGATGCATAACTGTAATTCATTGAAAAAAAGTTCCCCTCTCTCCAGATGGATGGAACTAGAGGCTGTTATTCTAAATTAATTACTCATATACAGAAAGTCAAAACCTGCATGTTTTCACTATAAAAAGAAGCTAAATAATGGGTATACATGGACATATAGACAGGAGGGAGTGAGGGCTGAAATACTCCCTATTAGGTACAATGCACACTATTTGGGTGATAGGTACACTAACAGGCCAGACTTCAGCAGTATGCAAAATACCCATGTAACGAAACTGTACTTTGTTTTAGGTCATTCTTGCATTGCTATAAAGAAATATCTCATGCTGGGTAATTTATAAATAAAAGAAGTTTAATTTGCTCATGGTTTTGCAGGCTGCCCAGGAAGCCGGGTGCTGGCCTCTGCTTATGGTGAGGCTTTAGGGAGCTTACAGTCATGGCAGAAGGCAATGAGAAACCAGCCTGTCACATGGTGAGAGCAGGAGCAAGAGAGAAAGTGTGGAGGTGCCACACACTTTTAAGAGTGAGGACTCACTCATTATCATAACTACAGCACCAAGCTATTCATGAAGAGTCAACCCCCATGACCCAAACACCTCCTACCAAGTCCCTCCTCCAATACTGGGAATCACATCTCAACATGAAATTTGGAAGGGGAGCCTCCAAACCATATCAAATTTGTACCCCTAAATCTATAAAAAGTTTAAAAAATGTTCCCCTCTCTCTTCCATATCATCATTTCTTTCTTTATTGAATGATTACATCAGCATTTAAACATACTGCTACTTCTTCTGTTTTAAAAATAAAGTCCCCTGACCTCACTTGGCCTTCAACTACCATTTCATTTTTCTATTTGCATCTATCAAAAAACTTCTCTCAAAAATATTTTCTATCATGTTTTTTCCTTCCATTTATTTCAATCCACTTCATTTAAACTCTCTCCACTGCCCCACTGACACTGCTCTTACTGATGTCACCAATAGTCTCCATATACTAAGTCTAATCATACATTCTCATTTTTCTTGAACTATTATAAGCATTTCACAGAGTTTATTACTCTCTTCTTCTAAAAACTATTTGTCTGTTTAGCTCCTAGGATATCTCACTCCTTCCTACTCATTTGTTTCTTTTCAATCTAATTTTGCAGGTTTTTCTTTTTTCTGATGTTTTAGCTTTGGTGTAACCCAAGGCTCAATTCTTAGGCCTTATCTCCTCTCACTACACTCACAACTAGGATGAAATCATCCCAGTGTCATGGCTTTAAATACTATTTATATGCTAATAGCTCCCAGCGAGGTTGTCTTCTCTGAAATTATAATATATAGAGTCAGGTGGTTGCCCCTGAAATCTAAACTGCTGTATTAACTATCATGTCCAAAACAAAACTCTTAACTTTATACACCATGTTCAAATTTACTCCACATACATTTTCCTCATGTCACTTAACGGTGTTTGGACGAACGGAGGCAAGATGGCGCAGTTCCGGGTTCTTCACCGTCAACTTTCCTGCGCCCGGGAAAGACACGGGTCGACTCCGCAGGCGCAACCAGACCTCCCACGGAGAGGAACCGGAACCCGCCTAGCCACGCCTACCGCCCCGCCCCCGACCCGCCTATGTCCCGCCCACTGCCCTCCCACTCCCGGGCCCAGGACATAAAAGCCGCTCCCGCGGGCGTGGAGCGAACTTCCTCGGCCCCTCCTCGTAAGCGGGACCCAGGAACCTCGCCCAAGAACGCCGGAGCGAACTTCCTGGGCCCCTCCTCATATGCGGGACCCAGGGGCGTAGTCCGAGAACGCCGGAGCGAGCTTCCTCGGCCCCTTCTCGTGCGCGGGACCCAGTAACCTCGCCCAAGAACGCCGGAGCGACTTCGTCGGCCTCCACCGCCGGAGGCCGGTGAACCTCGCCCCTCCCTCACATTGGCTTGTAAATAAAGTTTTTTTGCCTTGCCTACTTGCCTTTTCTCTGGCATTTGCTCTGGGGGTCGCATTAAAGCAAATCAATGGTATACAATTCTATTTCTTTATTTGCTTAGAGAAATCATTGCCTTCTCAATTTTTCTCACACTACACATTCGGTTCAATAGATAGTCCTCCACTTAAATTTTACATCCAGAATCACATGACTTCACACTCTTCCAGCTTAAGTCACTGCTTTCATGGATTACTGAAATTTATTTCTAACTGGTTTACCTACCTTCACCTTTGCTCATCTATAGTCTATTCTCAGCACAATGGCCAAGATAATTATATAGAGAGTAACAGGGTCATGTCATTTTTCTGTTCAGAACAATGCAGTCTTCCTCCATGGCACTGAGAATAAAAGCCGAAGTTCTTAAAATAGCCTGTGAGACCCTATTAGACCTGACTTCCTATTATCTCTCAGATCTCATCTACCATTCTAACTCAGCACTGCATGGCCACCCTGGCCTCCTCACTGTACAAGTATATACCAAAGATTAAACTCCTTAAAAACTTTGTAAGCCTTTTCCGTCTTCCAGGAATTTCTCTCTGAAATAGCACATGCCTCACTACCACACATTCTTCAAGCCCCTGTTATACTATTAATTTCCCAGTGAAGCCTACTCTGACCAAACCTGTTTAAAACTGCATGTCACTATCCAGCCCTCCCAAAACCAATGCCTTTGTATGATTCAGATAAGAAAATAAATCATACAGAGGTTTTCAAAACAGAGAACATTTAATATTAGGAATTGATGACAAAGCTATAGAAGAGCTGAGAAGCCAAAAAGAGGATGGAGAAGCAGCCTGGGTGATAGCAACAGCGAGACACTTCTACAACAATCTCATAGGACCAGAAGGCCTGGAAAAGGGAATGATATTACCAGAACCCTGAATCCAGGGCTTCTGCTGGGAGCTAAAACCATAGTGGAGGTTGTCCAGCTAAACCTCTACTGGAAACATAGAAGAGGGACTGTTTGGCTGGATGTCCCAGGAATCACAGAGAAGTAGAAAGATAAATACTCTGGTTTCTGTTCCCTTGAGCTCCTTTGTTTCACGTTGGGCAAACCCACCTAAAGTCCAGAAGGCCAGGGAACTCGAATAATGTAGTTCTCTGTAATGCTTGGTAAAACCAAGATAGGCAGATGGTAGCAGGTTGGTGCACTTACCATCTCCTTTGTGTACCAAACAATGTGATTGGTTTATTATCTCTTCGCCTTAACAAGATCAAAGGTGAATAAGGGAATGGATATCTGTTTATTTTATTTACTGGGATATCCCTAGCATTTAGAAATATGTCTGCCACATAGCAGATGTCAAATGTGTTTGTAGAATGAGTAAATATGGTAGAATGAGGTTTCAAAAATGGATTTGCTTCTCACACCCGTCACAAAACTTTTATTTTTATGAATTAAAATAATCTACCTATGTGATCATTTGTATTCATTAGAAGTTATCAGAGTGAAAGAACAAATGTTCAAAATAGGTAGCACACAGAGGACAGAAGCATAGCATGACTGCCTCCCACAGGTCACTTGTAAGAAAGTGGCATTTCATGACTCGAAGAAAGTATACAAGAGGAATACTTATTCAAGTGCTAAAGAGAGTTTGAAGGAGGGATGGAGTGAAGATAGAGAAAGAGGATTTCAAGCAGCTGTGCATTAAGGATTAGGATGATGAATAAGGGACAGAGAAATTTTAGGACACTACCTTGGACTAGGAATTGGATGCCCTTTAACAGTTTGTCAGTGATGACCATAATGATAGAAGAACCCTTAATTACCTGTTTCCTCAGAACTGCTTCTTTGAATTTGATAGTACCAAGTCTGTGTTATTAGTATCCCTGGGATTTATAGGGGTTACAGCTTACCTAAATATGTGCCAGTCTTGCCCACAAGATAAACGTAGCTTATCTTAGTAGCTGGATGACACTACTGCCTAGTTTAGAAAATTAGATCTTCCTAGATAAACCATATATTAACCAATAAGAAATGTGTATGAATCTTATTTGTTCCTATTAATTTATTTAACATGTATTTACAAAGCTAGAGATAGAGCAACATGGGTACAATTCTTGCCTTCAAAAGTAATGCACATTAAGGTATATGGGACAGAAAAAAAAGAGATGGAAAGTATAATATGATAAAGCGTGGTATAAACTATAAATGCTATGAACTATTATTTTCTCATGAGATAATTTCTAGTAGTGGCCTTCAGCTAGCTTGTAATTACTGTCTAATTACAAACAGTTCCTATCTCATACAAATCAAAATTTGAGACTTAAGGTGGAAATTGTTCTTTATTTTTTATGTTTTAACTTAATCCCAAATGCAATTGTAGAAAATTATTCTTTAAAGGGGAAAAAAGTAACTATTATCTTCTTCATGGTTCCAGTGGAGATACAGCCTTAAAAACTCTGTCTACAGCCAATGGCAAACATTTTTTCTTTCTTTTTTGGTTCTTCTCAACTTAAGTCCTGGAATGGTTAATGCACATCCTTGAGTCTTTAAGTATAAGCTTTTGTGACAATATAGGGCTCAACTTCACATTATATCCTAAAATTCAGAGACTCAAGAGTTTAAATGCTATAAAGAGATCTATAAACACTCTTCTATGAAACTCCTAAAATGAACTACCATCATCGCCTTCCTCATTCTGCTCTACCTCCCTGCATTAATTGATGAGGGTATTTTTTTTCCCTCATTCAGCTGTTATCTTTTTCTGTTCTCTTCTGTCTTCCATTCCCGAATTTCCTCTGTTATCTCTTTTACTCCTTTTAAAACTAGCCTCCTTTATTCCTCTTTAACTTTCTTATCTTTGTCCTACACTTCCTCTCCACACTTATTTCTGGGAAGCTTATATACTACTGCAATTTGAGTATTGCTGTTATGTTGACAGTGATAAAATAGACATATCTATCACAAAACTCTCTCCTGGCTGCAGGCCCACATTCCCTACTGTCAAAGATATAGCTCCCCTGTGCTCCAGGCTGGAATTCACTTTCCAAAATGCTTTCCCTGTAACCTCGCTACTTATTGCACCACGCTGTCCTATGAGCAGTGGTAAAAGTAGACACAATGGATTTATATACGTTGAGCTTCCGATCCTGGCTCAACCACTTGATTGCTGTGCAACTTCGAGAATAATTTCAAACCTGTTTGAGGTTTTTACCTTATACAAAATAACTTAATAATCCTTACCTCATAATTTTGTCATGATGATTAAATCTGATGACACTCACGTAAAAGCTGAGTTATTCTATCCTTAGAGATTCATTAAAATGGATTAAACATAATCCCATATGTGGTGGGTTCCTTTGGATGCTCCTTGATCTCTTTAGGGATTCTAGGGGAATTTGGTACCTGATTTTCCTATTATATTTGGTTTTGAGATCCTATGTTCAATGAATGAGAGCGGATAATAGACTTATTTGGTAGTAAGTAAAAAATATGGCCACAATTTTTTGGCAGTAATTTTCATTAAGAGATGGGCTTTATTTCCTTATCCTTTGAATTTGGGGCGGCTCTGTGACTCTACTTTGACCAATAGAATATGACACAGTGATACTGTGTGATTTCCAAGCCTAAAGCTCAAGAGGTCTTGCAGCTTCCACCACTGCTGTCTCAGAACACTGAAACTCACTAAACGACAATTTTCTTTTCTGTGAAGAGAGATACCAAACATACTTTCCTCAATAAGAATTTTTTAAGGATCACATGAGATGGTACAGGTCAAAGGTTCAGCAGAGTGAGTATTTGGTAAACGTAATCTATTTTCATCTATAGTTTCCTCATTATCAAAAACAACATTATTTTAATTGTAAAACTCTCTCTAAGCCATAGTGAATTCCAGGTCACTCTTCACATTGTATATACTCTCACCTCCTTGCCATTGTGCATTATTACCTCCTTCTATAATGTCTTTCTTTTATTCATTGTGTTTGTTCCTACTCATTCTCTAAGGACCCATTTATAAATTATCTTCATGCATTATTCTTTTAGCCTTCCTTCCCCTAAACTAAATCCATCTCTCCCTTTTTCCCAGCTGCACATCCATAACACCTTGTATGACTCTCCACTCTAGTATTTACTACATCAGATTAAATTCGTGTTCATATTTGTGTGTCCAGAAAAGACTGATATTTTAGGGAGTAGGCATCATGCAAATATTTCTTTTTATTATCATTATTGTCATGATTGTGGCCACAATTTATTCTTGGTTTCCATGAGACAGACCTTACATTAGTCATGTTTTCTGATGCTTTGACATCTGATGCCATACTGGCCCCTAAGCTATTGCCTCTCACAAGGCTAGATGATTTCTAGAAATAGTGAACAACTCACCTGGGAGCATGCCTTTCATACGCAAACCAACCAATCCAGAACGCAAACCACAATCACCTCTTTATTTTGCTCTTACACACTAGGCCACTCTTCTCCCGTCCTAATCAGATCAGGATTAGATACCAGAAAACTAGGGCCAGGCGCTACGCTAAATGATGAATTGATGGGTGCTGACGAGTTGATGGGTGCAGCACACCAACATGGCACAAATATACATATGTAACAAACCTGCACGTTATGCACATGTACCCTAGAACTTAAAGTATAATAAAATAAAATAAATAAATAAAATGGACAGTCCTAAGCCTGATCACCCTGCCTTGCCTGTTTCTTCCTGGGGGAAACCAGAATAAAGACTCTTGCCCACATTTTCTCCTTGCTCCCTCTGCCTCCCAAATAACCCTGGTGCTTCCTCATGTGGCATGCCCTTCCTCTTGGGATCTGTTACTATATATAACAAGCTAGCTTTTTAAAGGTAATCATCTCCTAAACTGTCGTCCTTGCCATGCCCAAATAACAATAATACCTGTATTATTATTATTCTTGTGATTTTGAGATGGAGTTTTCATTCTTATTGCCCAGGCTGGAGTGCAATGGCGCAATCTCGGCTCACTGCAACCTCTGCCTCCCAGGTTCAAGCGATTCTCCTGCCTCAGCCTCCTGAGCTGAGATTACAGGCATGTACTACCACGCCCGGCTAATTTTGTATTTTTTAGTAGAGACAGGGTTTCTCCATGATGGTCAGGCCAGTCTCGAACTCCCGACCTCAGGTGATCCGCCAGCCTTGGCCTCTCAAAGTGCTGGGATTACAGGCATGAGCCACTACACCTGGCTAATAACACCTATATTTTAAAAGAGACTCTTTAATTCATTTTTAAAATCACTTAAATTTTCTTACTGTAAGCATATGTGGTTGATTTTTTATAGAGATAAGAAAACTAGACATAGGGAGGTTAAGTAACTTGTTCAAGGTCACAAGACTATTAGGCAATGTCTATAATTCAAATCCCAGATATTATTGTCTCCAGATCCTGAGTTCTTTGCTGCTATTTGGTACAGCCTATAAGACTTCCTCAGTCACAGCTGTCCCCTTCCACAGCGTTGACTAAGACAGGGGACCCCAACCCCTGGGCAATGAACTAGCACTGGTCCTAGCTTTTGAGGAACCCGGCGGCACAGCAAGAGGTGAGCACGAGTGAAGCTTCATCTTTATTTACCGCTACTCCCAGTGGCTGCATTATCACCTGAGCTCCGCCTCCTGTCAAATAAACGGTGCCATTAGATTCTCATAGGAGCACGATCCCTATTGTGTACTGCGCATGCGAAGTTGCCCAATCCTTATGAAAATCTAATGCCTGATGATCCATCAGTCTCCCATCACCCCCAAATGGAATCTTCTAGTTGCAGGAAAATAAGCTCAGGGCTCCCACTGATTCAACATTATGGTGAATTGTTTCATTATTCCATTATATATTACAATGCAATAATAACAGAAATAAAGTGCATAATAAATGTAACACACTTGAATCATCCCTAAACCATCCCTCCACCTACCCGCCCCTGGTCCATGGAAAAATTTTCTTCCACAAAACCTGTCTCTGGTGCCAAAAAAGGTTGGGGATTGCTGGACTAAGACATATTTAGCAAAGTACGTTGCCTGAGTGCTAAATGTTGATTCAAGGTGTCTATTAATATGTCTTAATTTCATACTTCCATTTTCTCAATGCATCCTCTAATAATAACAAAATCCACTTTCTTTTAGTTATTGAATTTTTTAAAGACCCATTACAAAATGATTTAAAGGATATTTCTAAATGGCTGCTAAAAATAAGTAAATTGTGAAATAAAGTTTGAAACAAATATTAATTCATTTGGATAAAGCTAGTTTTAGATCAGAGTATAAATTATTAAAATAGATTTCAGCAACGGAGCCCAGACTCCTGAGTAGCTATGAGATTTGGGACTATTCACTCTCTTTCTCTGGGTATTTCTTTTCTCATCTGTAAAATGAGCTAGGGTTGGATAAAGTAACTGTTCACGCCATGGAGTCCTACTGACACAGTACAGATTGTTTATGTTTTTCTCTTTTTAATTTTGGATGGTGCCACTAGGTGGCAGCAGGAATTTAATAATACTTATCTTTTCCTTAGTTATCTGGTTTCCAAAAAGATGTTTTGCTTGAGTAAAATCATTTTGGAGAATACTACTACCATACCACCACTACATTAAACAAAACTAAAAAACAATATCTAAAGCACACAATAATGAAAACAAACCACTTCATACTCACCTCAACATATCACTCTCTTATGAAATGCATTATCACAAGGTCTAAATTTTTAATATTTATTAATTACATGTCTTAATTCTATGAATTCTAAACATGTATATACAACTACCAGCTCAATATTTCAACTTGGATATTTAATAAGTACCTCACACCTAAACACAGTCAAACAAAACTCAGTTTCTCTCTTGCAACCTTTATACTTTCAAACCTTTTGCCATCTCAGGAAATTAAAATATTATTTCCCACATTTCTTAATCCAAATATCTAGGAGCCATAAATTATTTGTTTCTTTCCCTCCTATTCTACATCCCACCCGTCAGAAATGCTTTGGCTTTACCTTCCAAACCCATTGCTAAAGTTTCCATTTATATCCGTCTCCACTGCTACCATTGCTTTCTCTTGCTGGAATGAACTCAAAACTCACTAATTGGGCTTCCTAGTTCTCTTTTTGCCCCTCTACAATCTATGTTCTATATTTTAACTAGGGTGTTTCGAATATAATATAAATAATACCAAATACTATTCTGTGGTTTAAAACTCTCTGCTATAGTGTGCATATTTGTTCCCTCAAAACCTCTTGCTGCAATTTGATACTAGTGTTGGATGTGGGGCCTAATCAGAGGTTTTTGGGACATGGGAGTGGATCCTCCCTCATGAATAGATTAATGTCCTCCCTGGGGTTGGAAGGAGTGAGTGAGTTCTAGCTCTATTAGTTCCAGTGGGAACTTGTTAAAAAGAGCCTGGCACCTCCCACTTCTCTGTCTTATTTCCTGTCTTGTCATGTGGTCTCTCTGAACTGATTCTCATTCACCTTCTGCCATGAATGAAAGCAGCCTGATGCCCTCACCAGATCTTCAGTCCTCCAGCCAGCAGAATCATGGGCCAATAGGCCTCTTTATTTCAGGTTGGTGCAAAATTAATTGCAGTTTTTGCCATTACTTTCAATGAGAAAAACAGCAATTACTTTTGCACCAACCTAATACATTACCTAGTCTGTTATTCCTTTATAACAACACTAAATGGACTAAGACACCCTCCAAAATATTCTCATTGCTCTTAAAAAAATATTCCAACTCTATGACATGATCTATGCATGTTTTCATAATCCTGTGGCTTCCGACCCTTACAATTTACACATTTACTCACTCTGCTCCAGCAACACTGAGCTTCTCCCAACCTACACACGCCCGTGCGCGCGCGCGCACACACACACACACACACACCCCAATCCCTAATCCCTCCTGCTTTAAGTTGGTTCTTCCCTCTGTCTGGAAGGCTCCAATACTACCAATATTTGGCCTCTTTTCATATTTCAAGTCTCAGCTTATAGAAGTCCTACCTGCCTAGACCATCTGTGGTGCCAATGGACACTTTCTTTACATTAGCCTAATTTCTTTCCATTTCACCAATTACCACTCTTTGAATTATCTTGTCTGTTCATTTGTTTACTTGTTTATTATCTTTTCTCACTAAAATGTGTTACATAGGCCAGAAATATATCATGTATTCACCACAGTGTGTATATTTCAAATGAAGTATGCATAGAATTGGATTTTTCATGAAAAGTTAAAAAGATACACCAACATCACAGGGAGAAACAGGATTTCCCTATTGATCTTTGGTCTTCATTGAATCCAGTAATTTAAAAAAAGATACACCAACATCACAGGGTGAAACAGGATTTCCCTATTGATCTTTGGTCTTCATTGAATCCAGTAATTTAAAAGCACTTATTTTCCTGTGAAAATCCTATTACAAGAATTTTAGTCTTTAGTATTTTTTTTCTCTCTCAGTAACCATTTAACAACAAAATAATGTTATTTATAGCCTCTTAGCAATAACAACAAGTAATATCTGAGTCCTTATTCTGTGTTAAGCCCAGTGCTAAATACTTTATATTTCCAGCATACTAATTATTAAAACTCCCCTGTGATTGGAGTTCATACTGACGTTTTCTAAAATATTATAGTCAATATAGCAAATCAGAGTAAGGGCTAGTGCCAAAGTCTCCCAGGTCTGACAGCTAGTATATACTGGAGCCAGGACCTCGTCTCCAGCAGTACTGGTCCAGAGACTGTCCATTCAACTGTCTTTTTGCCTTGGTTTGTTGTGGCTGCTAAACAAATTACCACAAATGTAGTGGCTTAAAACAATGCTCATTTATTCTCTTACAGTTGCAGAAGTCAGAAGTCTGAAGTCATTTTTAGAAGGTTAAAGTTAAGGTGTAGTTAGAGCTAATTTATTCTGGATTCTAGGCAGGAAGAATTTGTTTTCTTGCCTTTTCAACTTCTAGTGGCTGCCTGTATTTCTTGGCAGTGACTCCAAAGTGCATCAGTCCAGTCTCTGCTTCAGCAATCCTATCACCTTCTTCTCTGCCCCGACTCCTCCTGCCTCCTTTTTATAAGGATCCTTGTGATTACACTGAGCTAAACCAGATAATCTGGAGTATTTTCCCACATCTCAAGATTCTTAATCACACATGGAAAGTCCTCTTTGCTATATAAAGTAACCTTCACAAGTTCCAGGGATTGGGTTGCAGATATATTTGGGGGACCATTTATTAAGCCTCACCACACGCACCCCTTGCTAGACAGTGATAGGGAGGAGATACTGGAGTGTCACATGCACTACCTAAGTGACTTGCCTCCACACACCAGTCTCTCTGTAAGTAATTTAACCTACTGCTTCAGCAAAATTACAGAATGCAGAACATCATGGACCTTTGACTTCACTCACAAGTAATTGATGCTGAAAATGCTTGTAGTGTACTATATATTGATAATAAACATGGCTGCAAAGTGTTAAACACAAATGTTGAAAACTAAGTTCTAATGCATTCCCTTTCTACCTCTTACCTGCTTCAGTTTGGGCTTCTTATTTAAGAACCACTCTGACATGCTACGGATAATTTTTTATTTGAAAAGGGAGAATACGTTTTACAAGGTTCAAAAACCTTTGCTTATTACAGATATGACCTAAATGAATTAACTTAAAAGAAAATTAATGCTGAGCTTTATTAAAGCAGCTCCTCAATGCCAGTTATTAAAAAATGATATTGGCAAGCAGTGAAATACCTTGTAAAGTGCCCAGTAGCATCTATAAATAAATTTACAATTCACTTAGAATGGAAACAGTAAAGACGAAGTCTAGAATATATCAATAGGGCTGTAAAATGATGCTTTTGCTTCCCTTTACTCCTAACCTCTCAATTACAAAGGCTCCTCAAAAGATGGTAGAGCATCACCCCCACATTGCTGCTCTCAGCATATCTGGCAACACAGACCTTCCCTTGCAACTTTCATTTCATTACGTCCTTGGAGGCAGAATAACTTTCTAAGTCCAGAGTGGTTCTTTAAGAGGAATAATTTAAGCACAGGACCATCTGCAATCAAGGTCAAATTGTCTCCACGGCACATTTTTTTAAAAAGCCACTATAACTGAGAGTTTCGATTTATTTCTCTTTTGCAACAAGATAAGAATACATGATACTACTAGGAGAAATTGTAATTTTGCTATAAAGAAGCATTTTTCAAATTGTGACAAAATGTAAGATCATTTTGTAAGGAAAAAAAAAAGAGTCCTGTTTGAAATATTGTCGACAAATGTTTATTCTATGGTTCTCTTACAGGAATTTGAAATACTGGAGTAGCATAATAAAGGCTCTGAGAAGTCCTGCAATAAGGAAGTATCTTTAACTTTGTTGAACATTTTTTACCATTGACTCCATGATGTAGTTTGAATATTTGTCCCCACTCAAATCCCATGTAGTATTGTAATCCCCATGTTGGGGTGGGGCCTGGTGAGAGGTGTTTGGGTCATGGGGGCGGACACCTCATGGCTTGGTGCTATACTCGCAACAGTGAGTGAGTTGTCATGAGATCTAGTTAATTGCTTGGCACTCCCTCCCCCCTCACTCCTACAAGAGACATGCAGGAGTGCCATGTGATGTGCAAGCTCCTACTTCGCCTTCTGCCTGAATAAAAGCTCCCCCAGGCCTCCACAGAAAATGAGCAGATGCCAGTGTTATGCTAGTACAGCCCACAGAACTGTGAGCCAATTAAACTTCTTTTCTTTTTAAATTACTCAGTCTCTGCTATTTCCCTGTGCTAATGCAAGAACAGCCTAATACACTGCCTTATCTGCATATGGCCTATCTCCATTTTATAGAAGGATGTTTTGTGGCATATGCTATAAGAAATACTGCTCTAAAGAGTTTTTGTAGATGAGGTGGTTAAAGTGTCACTGAAATGGTAATGTGAACAACCATTCTGAAATGGATGGGGCTAAGAAATAATGATCTAAAAATTCAGAAACTAAAATATTTGTCCCATGAAATACTCTCTAAAGGAGTTCCATGTCCATGTAAATTTAGGCAACACTGCACACTATATCCATTTTCTTAGAGAGTTAACATGCTGGAAAAAAAATAGCTTTAATTAAATGTTACAAGGTTTATTTGAACATCAAAATTCATTTCCCCCAGGAGTAATGATAAATACGTAGGGGAACTAGTGTGAAAAGTGCTTTGGAAAATATGATGTGGTAGCAAGAAGAGATTTAAGATTCCAATCAATTCAGATTTAATTTTTGGCTCTGCTACTTGCCAACTGCTTGATTTTGTATAAATTACTTAACTGAGATTTATTTATGTGGGAGTCTCTGAAGATTCCCATGGTAAATAGCATTCCTCTTCCCTGCTCAGGTTTTGAAGAAGTTGAAGAAATAATTAAATTTAAATGTTGACAGCATAAGATGACCTTTATCGCTAACAGAGGTCAGGTTTTAGGACATGGCCAAAAATCTGCTAATGCTGGTGGACTTGCTCATACAGAAAGAACGGCCTTGCTAAAGAGGAAGAAGAGGGAAGATATGTCAATCATATCCATATATAGACAGGTCAGGTAAGCTCCTCTATTTCTAGGGGGGCTGAGGGATGGAAGGAGTGAAAAGAAGTCAGTTAGTACCACACCTCTAAAATTCCAAATTCCCTTCGACAAAAAAGAAACATCTCCTTCAGACCATATAACCCCATCTTTGAAAAGTGGAGATATCATCCACACACAAGTCTTCACATGAATATTTATACCAGCTTTATTCATAGTAACCCCAAACTGGAAGGAACCAAGATGTCTTTCAATAGGTAAATGGATAAACAAACTGTGATATGGCCATACAATGGAATATTACCCAATGATAAAAAGAAACAAAATACTAAGCCATGAAAAGACAGGAAGAACCCTTAAATGCATATTGCCATTTAAGGAAGAAGCCAACCTGAAAAGGCTACATGGCATTTTGGGAAAGGCAAAATTATAAAGAAAGTTAAAAGACTGGTGGTTCTACAGGTTTCAATGAGAGGAAGAGGAGGGATGAATAAGTGAAGCATAGGGGATCCAAAGGGTGTGATCCTATATGATATGATTTTGTATGATACTGTATTTTGTAAAAGATTATAGTTCTATAGGATACTATAGTGGTGGATAGATAATATTATGCATTTGTCAAAATACATAGAACTGTAGAACACAATAATAGACCTTAAATTATGGGCTTTAGTTGATAATGTATCAATATTGATTTATTATTTGTAACAAATTCTCCAGACTAATGTAAGAAATAATAGGGGAAACTGTGTTGGTGGGGAGGGAGGCGTGATATATATGGAACTCTGTAACACTGCTCAATTTTTTGTAAATTTAAAACTAAAATAAAATTAAGTATATTAGTTATAAAATTAAAATAAATACATTAAAACAAAAAATATTAATATGTATTTTATATGGCTGCTCAAATGATGGAACAAATATGTGTACCATGTATATCCTCTATTTAATCCTAATTAATATCCATAGAAATCCTATTGATTCTATCCATCTAAGACTCACTTTCTATTTTCTGGATTCAGATTATAATCAATCTCTGCCTAAATGGGCTATTTCCCAGTGACACATTCTCACAAGATGGAGTGTAATAGGAGCAAACCCAAATGCTTCCTCTCATCTTCTGTAGAACTGCTGGGAGAGGAAAGAGAAGATTCCCAGCCAAGATTGAGAATAAGGTGTTAGAATGAATATACAAAGTGGTTGGCATATGCTGATAACAAAGAAGAGGTGTGAGGAAATAGCTGATAACAAAGAAGGGGTGTGAGGAAATGAAATGGGCAATCTGTTCTTTACCTAAGAAACTGGGCTCATCCTCATCTGCTTGAGAAATTATACTTTGACTAGCAGTTCTTAGAGGTGGAAAAAAACTGTCAGGGCCCCAGTTTGTCTTCTGTTGTTTCAATCTACCTGCCAGAGATTAAATCACCATGCTTTCTTTATTATAACCAGCTATGTGTAGTACGGATTCTTGTCAAGAAAGACAAAGCATTTAGGGACTGGGGTGCCTAGACAAAAGTAATCCACCGATCCTCTTAAAAAACCATTAAGAGCTATTTGTATTAGCTTAACATTGTTGTGTAACAATTTACCACAAATTTAACAGCTTAAAGCAACAGCCATTTATCAACACCACAATTTTCTAGGTCAGAGTCTGGAAGGCTCAGTTTGTTTATCTAAGTTTCAAAGGACCAAAATAAAAATGTCTACAGGGGTGTGGTCCTTTTTGGAGGCTCTGGAGAACAATCTATTTCCAGGATAATTTATATCATTTGGACTGGGCACAGTGGCTCATGCCTGTAATCTCAATATTTTGATAGGCCAAGGCAAGAGGACTGTTGTTTGAGTCTAGGAGTTTGAGACCAGCCTGAGCATATAGTGAGACCTCATCTCTACAGAAAATTTAAAAATTAGCTGGGTGTGGTGCCACATGTCTGTTGTCCTAGCTACTTTACTTGGGAGGCTGAGGCAGGAGGATTGCTTGAGCCCAGAAGGCAGAGGTTACAGTGAGTCATGATCATGCCACTATATTCCAATCAGGGCAACAGAGACAGACTCTCAATCAATCTCTCTTGCTCTTTCTCCACACATACATACATACATATGTGGCACAATTCAGTTCTATGTAGTTGGAGAAACAGGGTATCTGTTTCCATGCTAGCTGTCATCTAAGGATCATCGATGGCTTCTAGAAGCTGCCTGCTTTCCTTGATTTTTGCCCTTTTTTACTTCAAAGCCAGCAATGGTGGGGCGAGTCCCTCTCATACTTTGACTCTTTTGCCTTTTCTCCATTTCATCACTCTTTCTCTTCTGCCTCCCTCTTCCACTTTTAAGGGTCTATTTGATTACATCAGGTCGAACCGGATAATGGTGAATAACCTCTGTATTTTAAGATCAGCCAATTAGCAACCTTAAAGTTCCTGTTGACATGCAACAGAATATATTCACAGATATAACATCAGGGGATAAAATATTTTGAGGAATGAAAATGCCACCTGCTACACAAATTTTATTATATATGTATGTATATGTTTTTTAATAATTTCATATTTTATTATAAATTAAAGGGTACATATACAGATTTGTTATATAGGCATATTGTGTAATGCTAAGGTTTGGGGTACAAATGATTCTGTCACGGAGGTAATGAGCATAGTACCCAACAGGTGGCTTTTCAACCTTTGCCCTGCACCATCTCTGCCCTGTCTAGTAGTCTCCAATGTCTATTGTTCCCATGTTTATGTCTATTTGTATTCAATATTTAACTCTCAAAGTGAGTACATGTGGTGTTTGATTTTCTGTTCTTGCATTAGTTTACTTAGGATAATGGTCTCTAGCTCCATCCATGTTGCTGAAAAGCACTTCATTTGTTTTTATGGTTGCATAGTATTCCATGGTATATGTACCATATTTCCTTTATCCAGTCCACTGTTGAGGGGCACCTAGATTGATTCCATGTCTTTGCTATTGTGAATAGTACGGCAATGAACATACAAATACATGTGTCTTTTTGATAGAATGAATTCTTTTCTTCTGTGTATATACCTAGTAGTGGAACTGCTAGGTTGAATGGTAGTTCTGAGTTCTTTGAGAAATCTCAAAACTGCTTTCTATAATGGCTTAACTAGTTTACATTCCCAGCAACAGTGCATAAATATTCCTAATTATTTCCTTCTAGCATTGCTATAAATAAATACCTGCGGCTGGGTAATTTATAAAGAAAAAATGTTTAATTGGCTCAAGATTCTGCAGGATTTACAAAATGTATGGTTTTGGCTTGGCTACTGGTAAAGTCTTAGGCAGCTTTCCATTATGGCAGAAGGCAAAGGGATAAGAGGCACATCACATGGTGAAAGCAGGAGCAAACAGGAGAGTGGGTGGTGTCAGGGCTGCTGCTAACACCTTTAAACAGTCAGATCTTGCAAGAACTCACTATCATGAAGATAGCTCCACACCATGTGATATAGTTTGGCTGTGCCCCTCCCAAATCTCATCTTGAATTGTAGCTCCTATAATTCCCACATGTCATGGGAGGGATCTGGTGGGAGGTAACTGAATCATGGGAGCAGGTCTTTCCCGTGCCATTCTCGTGATAGTGAATAAGTCTCATTAGATCTGATGGTTTTATAAAGGGGAGTTTCCCTGCACATGCTCTCTCTTGCCCGTCACCAGGCAAGACGTGACTTTGCTCCTCCTTTGCCTTCTGCCATGATTGTGAGGCCGCCCTAGCCATTTGGAACTATGAGTCAATTAAACCTCTTTTCTTTACAAATTACCCAATCTTGGGTATGTCTTCATTAGCAGTATGAGAACAGACTAATCCACCATGAGAGATCTGCCCCCATGACAGAAACATCTCCCACAAGGCCTTACCTCCAGCATTGGGGATTACAATTAAACATGAGATTTGAACAGGGACAAATACCCAAACTATATCATTCTGCCCCTGGCCCCTCCCAAATATCATGTTCTTCTCACATTGCAAAATACAATCATGCCTTCCCAACAGTCTCCCAAAGTCTTAACTCGTTCCAGCATTAAAAGTCCAAAGTCACATCTGAGACAAGGCAAATCTCTTCCACCTACAAGCCTGTAAAATTAAAATCAAGTTATTTACCTCTGAAACACAATGGTGGTATCGGCATTGTGCAAATATTCCCATTACCCCCCGCCAAAAAAAAAAAAATGGTCAAAAGAAAGGTGCTACAGGTCCCATGCAATTTCAAAACCCAGCAGAGTAGTCTTTAAATCTTAAAACTCCAAAATAATCTCCTTTGACTCTATGTTCCATATCCAGGGCACACTGGTGCAAGAGGTGGCCTCCCAAGGCCTTGGGCAGCTCTACTCTTGTGGCTTTATAGGTTTCAGTCCCAGTGGCTGCTCTCACAGTTGTTGAGTGTCTGTGGCTTTTCCAGGCACAGGCTGCAAGCTGCCACTGAATCTACCACTCTTCCTTCTGGAGGACAGTAGTCCCCTTCTCATAGCTCCATTAGGCAGTTCTCCACTGGGGACTCTGTATGGGGCCTCCAGCCCCACATTTCCTCTCTGCACTGCCCTAGTACAGGTTTTCTGTGAGGGCTCATTCCTGCAGCAGATTTTTGCCTGGAAACCCAGGCTTTCTCATACATCCTCTGAAATCTAGGCAGATGCTGCCAAGCTTCATTCACTCTTGCATTTTGTGTGCCTTCAGGCCTCACACCATGTGGAAGCCACCACGGTTTATGGCTTGCATCATCCAGAGTGGCAGCTCAAGTTGCATCTGGGCCCTTTTGAACCCCAGTTGAAGGTGTAGTGGTCTGGATTCAGGAAGCAGTTTCTCAAGGCTGTACAGGGCAGTGGGGACCTGGGACAGGCCCGTGAAACCATTATTCCCTCCTAGGCCTCCAGGCCCATGATGGGAAGGGCTACCATGAATGTTTCTGAAATGCCGTCAAGGCCTCGATGCTTCACAACCTGCCAATTTCTTGTTCTAAAAAAGCTTTTACTTTCTCTGCCACAGAGCCAGTCTGCAAATTTTCTGAACTATTATGCTGTACATGCTGTATAAATATAAATTCAAACTTTAAATCATTTCTTTGCTCCCATATCCGAGCTTAGGTTGTTAGAAGTAGCCAATTCACATCTTCAATGCATTACTCATTAGAAATTTATTCTGCCAGATAGTCTAAACCATCACTTTGAAGTTCAAATATCCACACACATTCACAGGGTATGGACAGAATGCAGCCAAGCTGTTTGCTAAGGCTTAACACTCATGACTTTTGCTCCAGTTCCCAGTAGGTTCTTCATTTGCATCTGAGACCTTGGCAGTCTGGACTTTGCTGTCCATATCACTATGATCATTTTGGTTACAACCAATTAACCAGTTTTTAAGAAATTCCAAACTTTCCTCCATTTTCCTGTTTTCTGAGCCCTCCAAACTCTCACAACCTCTACCTAGTACTCAGTTCCAAAGCCACTTCCACATTTTCAGGTATCTTTACAATGCCCCACTCCTCAGTACCAATTTTCTATATCATATTGTTCTTGCATTGCTATGAAGACATACTAGAGACTGGGTAAATACAAAGAAAAGGGGTTTAAATTAGCTCATGGTTCTGCAGGCTTTATAGGAAGCATGGTGCTGGCATCTGCCATGCTTCTGGTAAAGCCTCAGCCAACTTTCAATCACGGTAGAAGGCATAGGGGGAACAGGCAGGTCACATGGCAAAAGCAAGAGCAAATGAGAGTGTGGGGAGGAGATGCCACATGCTTTTAAATAACCAGATCTCCTGAGAACTCACTATCATGAAGATAGCACCAAGCCATGAGGGATCTGTCCCCACAACTCAAACACCTCACACCAGGCCCCACTTCCAGCACTGGGGATTACAATTCAACATGAGGTTTGGGCAGGGACAAATATTCAAACTAAATCAGCTTTTTTTTTCAGCCTTGCCAGCACCTGTTTTTTTTTTGACATTTTGATAATAACCATTCTGATAGGTATAAGCTAGTATCTCATTGTGGTTTTTATTAATACCACATTAATAAATATTGGTGTTGAGCATTTTTTTCATATGCTTATTCACTTCTTGCATGTCCTTCTTTGAGAAATGTCTGCTCATGTCCTTTGCCTATTTTTTAATTGGATTATTTGTTTTTTGCTTGTTTCTTTAAGATTCTGGGTATTGGACCTTTGCCAGGGTCATTGTTTGTGAATCTTTTCTCCCATTCAGTAGATTACCAGTTTCCTCTGTTGGTAATTTCTTTTGCCGTGTAGAAGCTCTTTAATTTTGGTCCCACTTATCAGTTTTCACTTTCGTTGCAATTTGCTTTTGTGGACTTAGCTGTAAATTATTTGCCAGAGCCAATGTCAAGAAATGTATTTCCTTGATTTTATTCTAGGACTTTTTTATGGTTTGATGTCCTGCATTTAAATCCTTAATCCATCTTAAGATAATGTTTGTATATGGTGAGAGGTAGGGGTTCAGGTTCATTCTTCTGCATATGGCTAGCCAGTTATCCTAGCACCATTTATTGAATAGGGAGTTCTTTCCCCATTGCTTATTTTTGTTGATTTTGTCAAAGATCTGGTGGTTGTAGGTGTGCAGGTTTATTTCTGGGTTCTCTGTTCTGGTCCATTGGAAAATGTGAGTGGTTTTGTATTTAAAACAATTGGAATTTAACTACAACCTGCTTATACTTTGAGGAATTTACACTGGCCTTTTCACTTAATATGCATATCACTGTTGGAGACAATCTGTGAACTTAAGAAAGGAAGATTTGTTACAATGTGGTATTTGCTTAAGGGGTTTCCTGTTTCACAAAATAAATCAAAATATTCTCATTACAAAATAGCAGTTGCTTAGGGGAGACTCAGGTCCCATGAAAGGGATTGTGTTGGGTATTTCTGCTCAAGTGGATCCTCCTCCCCCAACACACACCTATTTTCTTTGAGTTTTAAAATCTACCAGGTTCCTGCTATAGGAAGTTAATTTTTCAGTTGTGATACTAGTTGATATGGTTCGGCTATGTGTCGCCACCCAAATCTCATCTTGAATTGTACTCCCATAATTCCCACGTGTTGTGGGAGGAAGCTGGTGGGAGATAATTGAATCCTGGGGGCGGTTTCCAACAAACTGTTGTCGTGGTAGTGAATAATTCTCATGAGATCTGATGGTTTTATCAGGGGTTTCCACTTTTGTGTCTTCTTTATTCTCTCTTTGCTTGCTGCCATCCATGTAAGATGGGGCTTACTCTCCACCATGATTGTGAGGCTTCCCCAGTCAAGTGAAACTGTGAGTCCAATTAAACCTCTTTCTTTTGTAAATTGTCCAGTCTTGGATATGTCTTTATCAGCAGTGTGAAATGGACTAATACAGTACATTGGCATCAGTAGAGTGGGGCATTGGTGAAAAGATACCTGAAAATGTGGAGGTGACTTTGGAACTGAGTAATAGTCAGAGGTTGGAGCAGTTTGGAGGGCTCAGAAGAAGACAGGAAGATGTGGGAAAGTTTGGAACTTCCTAGAGACTTGAATGACTTTGCCCAAAATGCTGATAGTGACATGGACAATAAGGTCCAGTCTGAGGTGGTCTCAGGTGGAGAAGAGGAACTTGTTGGGAACTGAAGCAAAGGTGACTCCTGTTATATTTTAGCAAAGAGACTGGCGGCATTTTGCTCAAGATTTGTGGAACTTTGAACTTGAGAGGAATGATTTAGGGTATCTGACAGAAGAAATTTCTCAGCAGCAAGGCATTCCAGGGGTGACTTGGGTGTGGTTAAAAGCATTCAGTTTAAAAGAGGAAACAGAGCATAAAAGTTTGAAAAATTTGCATCCTGACAATGTGATAAAAAAGAAAATCCCATTTTCTGAGGAGAAATTCAAATGGGCTGCAGAAATTTGCACAGGTAAGGAGGAGACAATTGTTAATCCCCAAGACAATGGAGAAGACTTCTCCAGGGCATGTCATAGGTCTTCACAGCAGCCCCTCCCATCACAGGCCTAGGAGGAAAAAGTGGTTTTGCAGGGCGAGGCCCAGGTTCCCTGAGCTGTGTGCAGCATAGGGACTTGGTGTCCTGCGTCCCAGTCACTCCAGTCATGGCTGAAAGGGACCAATGTAGAGCTCAGGCCATGGCTTCAGGTGGTGCAAGTCCCAAGCCTTGGCAGCTCCATGTGGTATTGAGCCTGTGGGTACACAGACCTATAGTCGAGAACTGAGATTTGGTAACCTCCACCTAGATTTCAGAAGTTTGCTGTAGGGGTGGGGCTCTCATGCAGAACCTCTGTTAGGGCAGAGCAGAAGGGAAATGTGGAGTTGGAGCCCTCATACAGAGTCCCTACTGAGGCACTGACCAGTGGAGCTGTGAGAAGAGGTCTGCTGTCCTCCAGACCCCAGAATGGTAGATCTACCGACAGCCGGCACTATGTGCCTGGAAAAGCTGCAGACACTCAATGCCAGCCCATGAAACCAGCCAGGAGGGAGGCTTACCCTGCAAAACCACAAAGGTGGAGCTGCCCAAGACCATGGGAACCCAACACTTGCATCAGCGTGACCTGAATGTGAGGCATAAAGGAGATTATTTTAGAGCTTTAAGATTTGACATCCCTGCTGGATTTCGGACTTGCACGGGCCCTGTAGCCCCTTTCTCCAATTTGGAATGGTTGTATTTACCCAATGTCTGTTCCCCCATTGTATCTAGGAAATACCTACTTTGCTTTTGATTTTACAGGCCTATAAGGAGAAGGAATTTGCCTTGTCTCAGACGAGACTTTGGACTGTGGATTTTGAGTTAATGCTGAAATGAGCTTAGACTTTGGGGGACTGTTGGGAAGACATAATTGGTTTTGAAATGTGAGGACATAAGATTTGGCAGGGGCCAGGGTGGAATAACATGGTTTGGCTATGGGTCACCACCCAATTCTCATCTTGAATTGTACTCCCATAATTCCCACATGTTGTGGGAGGGACCCGGTGGGACATAATTGAATCATGGGGGTGGTTTCCACAATATTGTTCTCATGTTAGTGAATAATGTGATCTGATGATTTTATCAGGCGTTTCTACTTTTGTGTCTTCCTCATTCTCTCTTTGCCTGCTGCCATCCATGTAAGATGGGGCTTGCTCTCCACCATGATTGTGAGGCTTCCCCAGTCAAGTGGAACTATAAGTCCAATTCAACCTCTTTCTTTTATAAATTGCCCAGTCTTGTGAATGTCTTTATCAGCAGCATGAAAATGGACTAATACACTAGTTATCACATTAGTTCATAAGCAAGCAGGCATTATCTGCCTTGAATTTTTTTTTTTTTTTTTAATTATCTGGAGCAAATGCTCCGGTATATAAGCAGGACCATACAATGAATGGGAACCTGTAAAGCTACAGCCCCAGAGTATAAAATTTGTTTGTGAAGTACTCACAAAGCAAATGAAAACAACAACAACAACAATAAAAAACTATTCACTATAATCCTGGGAAATTAAATAGTTAATAGGGAGAAATATCCTGGATGATTTGCTATGTGATCTGAGGCATAGCATTCTAATTTTTCATACTTGGTTTTCTTATTTGTGATAAGAAGTTGAGATTCTAAGTTTCTCTCCTTACTTTATCATTCTGTAATTACAGCAGAATCCACAACAAACACTTTTATTATTTTTTTCCCTTTTAAAGCATCACATTAACAGTTTTAAGAAATATTAACCAGGTATTTCCTTATAGAGTGATTATCCTGGAGCTATGAGGGAAATGTAGTTGTTGAGCCAGGCCTAAGGAATTTCAACTTGAAAATGAGAAAATGGGCAATGAAACATATGCAAATGACCACAATACAGATAAATATATTTAATAGAATTATATATTGAATAGAATTGTCATGAATTCTACTCAATTCATGACACTGAAACCGTTATGAAAATAGCTGTCCAAATCTACCTAATTCCAACAAAATCATTGAGAAAACATCACTTCATGAACAGTTGTAAATAGAAACAGTGAGAACTTATTCATCATAGGAAGTTTCTGAAAGTCTCAAAAAAGTATTTAACTTTCTGTAACTTTTCTGGAGACTCATGACACTCTGGTAGACTGATGGCCCCACTATTTTGATGGACTCATTTTAGTCCGGCTTGCTTAAACAACCCATGTGCCTTAAAATAGGCCCCATGGCAACAGCTGCAAATCAGTCCTGTAATTAGGGGGTCCTGCGGCTGAAGGACATTCAAGACAATAACATGTGCATAATGAGTATCTTCTTGCTACTTACTTGAAAACATTAACTAAAATGCATGTGGCAATTAATGTTGAAAATTTTGAACTGAATACTCAAAAATTAACATCAACAAAGATACTGTGATATTCACACAGAAAAAATGGCCTGTTTAAAGTTTTCTCCCTTATTAAAGAAAATAATTCCCCTGCCATGCTCCAAAGGACCAGAAGAAGGCAGAAGATGCACATGGTTGAGAGAACCCAAATAGCTCTGGATTCTATTATATAAAGTAGCTTTTCAGACAATATGTTACTTATACTTTGCTGAAGCTTAATTGTTTTAGTCTTCATTCAAACTTTTTCCTAAGAAAATTAAAATATGTGTGCAGATTTTAATTTTACCATATATTATTGATTCTAAATATTAATGATTCTATATATTGAAGAATGCCATATATTAGCTCTTAAGGTATAAAATAGCAATATCCAACAGTTATTAAGTACTTAGGTGAGTGGCAAATTTTCTAAATGCTTCACAAACACAATATAGTAGGCAGAATTCTCATATATTCTCCAAGATTTTGCACCTGCTATCATACATATCTTGCATAAGGGCATGAATTATGAAATGAATTTGATGGATTTTATACTTGTGAGTAGGTTATATTTTACAGTATGGCACTGAGTGTAAGGTAAGGAGAGTTTCTGGGTGGACCTGACCAAATCACCTGAACCCTCTAAAAGAGGAATTTTTTATCTGGCCAGTAACTGAAGGAAGTCAAAGATTTGAGGCATACAAATTATTTGACATATCACCATTGGTTTAAAGATGGAGCAGGCAGTGCATCAAGGAATACAGATGGCCTCTAGGAGCTGAGAATGACCCCCAGCAGAAAACCAAAAAGGAAACAGGAATCTCAGTATTATAACCACAAGGAGCTAAATTCTGCCAGGAAGAATGAACTCAGAAGCAGATTTTTCCCCAGAGCCTCTAGCAAAGTGCTCAGCCTGGACTATGGTTTGATCTCAGCCTTGGGATAATACCCAAATCATAGAAATGAATTGTGCCATGCCTCTGACCCACAGAAATGTTGAGAAAATAACTAGGTGTAGTTTGAAAATTCTAAGTTTTTTAAAATTTTGGTAATTTGTTACACAGCAATAGAAAAATAATATAAATAAATTCATTTGATTCTCATAACAGCCATAGGAATTAGGAACTATTGTTCTCATTTTAAATCTGAGGAATTGGAGACATAGAAAAGTATAATAACTTGTCCAAGATGGCACAAGTAGTAAGTGGAAAAGCCAAGATTCAAAATAAGGCAAATGAATCTTGTATTCTCATACACCAAGTTTGCTTTCTTTCAAAGGGAAATGCCAGCAAATTCCAAGCAAAATACTTGAAATATTTAAATATTTCAAAATATTGAAAGTCAGGAAGCAGGGCAAAATTCATCATAAGTTGACAGAAAGCCTTGCAGCACACTTTTGAAACTTATTTTCAAAATAAAGACTTAAAAGATGTAGTGGAAAGTAACTGGCATGTCCTTAAAGTAACTGGCATGTCCTTAGGGACACATGGACACATATATCCTTAAGGACAAAGGCAACAGGCAATCCTGCCTTCATCATTTGCTGCATCAACTTGGGGAAGCCACTTCACCTCTCCAGATGGGCATATGGTAGCTGATACAGTTTTCTCTGTGTCCCCACCCAAATTTTATGTTCAATTATACTACCCAAAGGTGCAGGAGGGACCTGGTGGGAGGTGATTTGATCATGGGGGCAGATTTCCCCCTTGCTGTTCTCGTGATAGCGAGTGAGTTCTCATGAAATTTGGCTGATTGAAAGTGTGTAGCACTTTCTCCTTCACTCTCTCTTCCTCTTGCTGGCTATATGAAAACCATGCCTACTTCCCCTTTGCCTTCCGCCATGATTGTAAGTTTCCTGAGATCTCCCTAGAAACAGAAGCCTGTACAGCCAGCAGAACCATGAGCCAAGTAAACCTCTTTTCTTTATAAATTACCCAGTCTCAGGTGTGTCTTTATAATAGCGTGAGAATAGGCTAGTACACCACCCATAAATAATACTATGAAATCACTGTTGTGTTAGAAACTATTGGATATAATGGTACATTTAACAAATATAAAGAATGTTTTTGAAGATTACTTAATGACACAGTAAAAAGCTCTGATAAAATGTTCAATAAAATCAGTATTTACAGATATATTACATATAAATATGTAACAGGCTCACTTATATAATTTTAAAAAGTATATAAACATACCCACAGAAGTATTTGGGAAAAAATTAAGGAGATACACTAAAAAATTAACCTCTTAGTGTTTTAGGACTACATATGAATTTTAAAATCTTTGTTATATTCTACTGAAATATCTGAACCTACTATAATTAATTAATTCAACAAATATTTATTGAATGTATGCTCTATTCTTTGCTTACATGAGTATTTTTAGAAAAAGGTATTGTATCTTTCTGAAAGTTTCCTTCTATCCCTTCAATATCTATACTCAGATCTCTGGTACTTGTACCATGTTTTACCCCATCTAATACCTGACAGCCAATACCTTTATGCTCATCTCCCCAGTAGATTGTAATATTCTTTTTTTGCGAGGGACTATATGTTGTCCTATTGTATTTTAGCACCTGGCACATAGTGGGATCTCAAAAGTCTAAGTTAATTTTCTTTGTTATTTGAATAATAATAAAATCTTGAGAAATAAAGTCAGATAGTTCTTGGGACTTGTTGAATTTTCAGTTATGTTTTAAAAATAAAGATCTTTCCAATGGTATAGTTGTTTGCTGTTTTCTGGAGCCTACTGTCACAATGAAAAGGCTGGCTGGTCTCCCATAGGAGTCCCTGCTAGCTTCCTATTAAATACTCATTCCTAAATTAACCACAAGCATGCAGATTGTGTCTGTAAACAAAGTAGTTAATTTAAAAGTAAAAGTAATTAATTAAAATGAAAAAGATAATAATTAATTTGTAATGCATTCATTTTAATTGAGTAAAAGAAAAATATGATGGCAGTATACAGAAGGTGTTGAGAGATAGGGAGGGAGGGAAGGTGAAAGGGAAGTGAAGGGAAAAGAGAGAGAGATGGCACTGATTTAATAAAGACCTCAGTATTAAAAAGTAGCAGTCAGAAATCAGAGTTTAAAGCATCTCATAGCCACGTTGGCATTGACCCACAGAGAAGAGGTGAAAGCATCTCATAGCTGTGGTGGCATTGCTCCTAGTTTTTGGCTCTTGGTGAAGAAAGACTATAAGATCAGCTGATGAAAAATTATTCCATAAAGAATATATCAATAGGTATTTTATAAGGCTCCTTTCCTGGGAAATGTTATAAATTGCCATAAATTTTTGAAGAGTATCAAAATTTTCTTTAGGTCATAGTTTTCTGATTCCCTAACATTTTGATCAGTGGTTACATTTCATCCCACAAAGATAAGCAGAAGAATGATATGTAACCAGAACAGATTTGGAGTGGCCTCAAGGCTTTGCTTGTTAATTACTGTCATGAACTGAATTGTGTCCTTCCAAAATTCATATGTTAAATCCCTAAGGAGGTAACTACAGTTAAATGAGGTCGTAAGCATGGGGCTCTATTCCAATAGGACTAATGTCCTTATAAGCAGAAGAGATAACAGTGCTCACTCACTCAATCTCTCTCTCTCTCCCCTCCTCCTCCTCTTTTTGTGTGCAGAAAAAAAGGCTGTATGAAGACCCAGAAACCTTCAGACCTGTGAGAAAATTAATTTATGTTGTTAAAGTCACCTAGTCTGTGGTGTTCTATTGTAGCAGTTTAAGCTGACTAATAGACTTACAAAGATCTTTGTGGTAGCAAAATCTCAGTTCAGCGAGCAAACTGTGTGATCAGCTATATTTTCTCAGGCAAAATGATTCAATGTGACTTGTCTCCTCTTCCTGCCTCATTTCCTAGGCTGGAATCAGACAGACACTGCCAAGATCTCTTTACTTGATTGGCTCAGAACTGAAACACAGAGGATCTAGAGGAGTTAAGAGGAAAGCCTGGGGGATGTCAAGAAAGAGTCACTTTCTGCCCCTGTGTCTCTGCTTATGAAGGAGGAGGGGCCAACTTTCAGGTGGTTGAGAAGATGCCCAGGAAGGACATAACTGGAATCTGAAATTTCTTAAAAATGGCCATATCCTTGAATGTTGAAAACCTCAAAGACCCAGAAGATATTTCAGGTCTATGAACACCCTATATTTGTCACTGATGTTAGACAACCTACCCTAGCATAGTTTCCTAGTCAACTGGAAGAGACAATATGGAACCCACAGGAACTATAAAAGAGAAAGTCAAGCAGACTGACTCAGACCTCTTTCCTCTGGGTCCCTCTCTTGTTTCCAAGATAGAATTCTAAGATGGATGGGATGATGGATACCTCCAAGTAGGAGACCACAGACCCTTCTTACTATGCTAGCCACATGACAGAAGACAAAGAGTATGATTCTACAAAACTAAACATTAAAAAGAAGAATCAGATGGATTACTTTTCATGGCCACAGAAGACTTTTTACCTTTTCACAGATCACATGGTATATGAAAGGCTTAGTCTTTTAGCTTTGTGGCATAATTTTAGCACAGCTTGTCTTTGGTATAAGTGGTTAGTATTGTAATATAGAATACATGATAACATTATGCACTCAAAGAGTAATAATATTGTATTAGTCTGTTCTCATATTGCTATAAAGAACTACCTGAGACTGGATAATTTATAAAGAAAAGACGTTTAATTGACTTGGAATTCCACAGGCTGTACAGGAAACACGGCTGGGGAGGCCTAAGGAAATTTACAATCATGGCAGAACACAAAGGGGAAGTAGGCATGTCTTACATGGCCAGAGAAGAAGGAATAGAGAGGAGGAGAAAGTGCTACACACTTTTAAACAACCAGATCTCATGAGAACTCACTCACTATCATGACAACAGCAAGGGGAAGTCTGCCCCATGATCCAATCACCTTACAAAAGGCCCCTCCTCCAATATTGTGGATTACAACTGGACATTAGACTTGGGCAGAGGCATGAATCCAAACCATATCAAATATTGTATTGAGGTGGTTCAGCTTCCCCATGTGCTGATCATTTTGACATAGTGTCTTACATAAGTCATAGAGAATTCCAGGATATTGTGGCTCTCTGCTATTTTTACATGCTAACATTCATTCATTCTGACCCTGTTTTAAAAACCTCAATTTCCTTCTGGAAAGCTATCTCTTTTCCACTTTGTTCTTTAACTTTCTGTGGGTGGATGGTAGAAGTGAAACATGAGACAAGTCGAGCCAATCAGCAGATCATAAGCAATATGGATGATGAAGGTATTTTCCCTGAAACTTCTCAGGAGGAAGCACTCTTATTTTCCACAGTGCCTGAACTGAGACATACGCTTAAGAATTTCTGGTTTGGGTTGTATTAACTAAGATAATAAACTGCTTAAAATGAGTGAGAAAAGGGTAAAGTGAAGCTACAAAGTAAAGAGAGAAATTGGATCCAGGCAATGTTGTTTGAATCCTGGATCAAGCCTCATCTGAATTCAATGTCTATCATTGATCTATTCAGTTATATAACACTTTTTAGAAACTTCGCTTAAGCCAGTGCAGGCCAAGTCTTTGGCCATTTGCAACAGAATCCTCACTGCAGCATTTCATGTTACACATGAGTCGCTGAATCTTATGGAAGTTAGATAATTTAACCTAAAGCAATATTTATATTAAATAACAGAAATGCTAAACTCCATACCCAAACACTTGGAGAACTTAGATGCAATATTCCCCATAATGGAGCTGAAGATAATTTACCATGAACTGACTCATGGAAGCAATGAAAAGAAACATATTTTGAAGAACATCGGTCTGACATTTACTCTTGTTTTTCCCACAATGAGTACATGTCAAAGTAGGATTCCATCCTGAGTCTCACCACCTCTATAGCCAATACCCTACTGTATTTTTTATGTAACAGAAGTAATAATAACATTCTATGTCACAGAGAAATTGATTATTTCTCAATAAAGTCAATATAAGAACAGGTGAAGCATAGTGGGAAAGGTTAGAATTGTTCTATGATTAAAGTTTGTTGGCCTGAAACAGACATGCTATAGAAAGTTGTCAGAGTTGCCTTCAGGAATGTGTGATGTAGATCCTCCTTCCTTAAAACACTAGAAAACATACAAAGAAACTGGTTATGGAAAGAATCTGGGCCTTTGTGGGAGATAGCAGAAAGGACCTGGCCATTGGTATTATTTGAAATATATACATGTATTCCTAAACTATTTTCTCCCCAAATATGTTCCTTGCAGTACTGCTGTTTGACATGCTCTCTGAACATATTTTTGATTGTAATCAACAGAAATTGACTCTATAAAGGAAAAGAGGAAGGTTTTGAGGGACAGTCATTAGCACCTAAGTTGACAGTAGGCTGAGGGTCTGCCTTGGCTCATGGCAGGATCCAATAGTGGCCAGAAGCACTGTAAGGTCACTGTCTATTAATAGCCTTGTGAGTGGGAAGCTGCTGCCTGCCACTGGATACTAACTACCACTACTACCACACAGTGGTCACCAGATCTTATCAGCACTGCAGGGGAAAATTCTATATTGTTCTACTTGCTTTCTTTTATCATTGGTTCCAGATTCAGAGTTTTTTGTAGGAGAATCATATTGGCCAAGCTTAGCTCACTTCCCCAAAATCCAACTGCTTTTTATTCAAGGAAAAAAAAATGTCAGGTATTTTTGGCTTTTATGATGTGAGGAAGATCTTTAATCCACATATTTAGCCCAAATTATCATCTTTAAACATAAAATGAGCAAGTGAGTAAGCAACAAATACCTGCTCCATCCAGAAAATGTTCTTTAGAAAACAAACAAAAAGCACAAAAGAATGGGAAATATTGTTTACTATAATTTTATCTTGGAGATTCACAATTCATTTAAGTGGTCAAAGTCTCTGAGAATTCTTACTGCACAACACACAAAAAAACCTTGTTATTTTTACAATTTGCCATTCAACAAACTTATTTGAACATGATACCTTAGATTACAGAATATTTGAATATCTCTTGTATTTTTCCTCAAGTTGTAATTTGAGAAATGTTGTCTTGAGCCTTCTCCAGACTTCTTATCTATGTCCTCCCCAAGCCTTTTATAAACATACCCTGAGATGGCAAACTAAATGCAGAAGCTAAAAAGTCTCATGTTCCCCTTTCAAACTATGGTTATATTTAATACCAGAGTCTTTTAGAATCCATTCACAGGACTTGAATCCTGGATCTGAGTTTGCAAAAGAAATGAAGCTAATGAAAGACAAGCAACTTCTGGTCTTAGTTGAGATGCAAAAAGAATTTCAAGGAGAAGTCAAGCAACAAGAAACAATGACCAAAATCATGGTGAGTGAATTATATCCTTTACCCTTGTGAAGAGACTTCAGCCTACAACCACGTTTGTGTCCTCCTCAATCATACGTCTATATCTCTAGTCTAAACACATGCACACATTTCTGTTTTCTTTGAAACATTCCCTCTTCTGCTTGCTCCAGCTGTTATCTTTTCATCTTTCATCTTAAATAGCTCTTCCTCACAGAAGACTTTACTTGACCTTGCTTTTCCCTCTTTGCTCTGCACTTCTTCCTGCTGCCACATGAAGAAAGATATCTTAGCTTCTCCTTCCACCATGACTGTAAGTTTCCTGAGGCCTCCCCAGCCATGCTGAACTGTGAGTCACTTAAACCTCTTTCCTTTATAAATTACTCAGTCCAGGGTATGTCTTTATTAGCAGCATGAGAATGGACTAATACAGCATCTGTGATTCTATTCCAATTTAGGATGAGATCTCCTGGTCTCTAAGATGTTCTAAGATGCTTCAAGATGGCAGATCCAGCATCAATTCCTCCAAGTGTGAAATCCTGACAGCTAAATAGTTTCTTTCATAAACATATCTTAAGCATTTAGTGGACTCCTTGTCCTTCAAGATTGTGTTAAGTGTTTCTTTTCATACAATGTGTTAGCCTTGTATTATATAACCTGGACAGTTTAATTCAACTCTAGTTGACTTTCTCCCTACCCCAACCTCTACTTTTACCTCTCACTTAAAACAGACTGACCCCGTTGAGGATGGGGGCTGTTGCTTTTATCTCTGTGTCCCAGTTATCTACTACAGGGCTTAGCACACAGTATGCCTTTAATGCATTTAGTAAAATAATGACTGACTTCTCTAGTTTGAGTTTTCAGAAAAAGGAAATTTCTCCTACTCTCAATATCTCATATTGAGCCCTCAACCAATTGAAAGCAAACAACAGCTAAATTTCTCACTACATCTCCCATGCTAACTTAACATGTTTTTTTTTTCCTTTGATCTCAGCTTCTGATGGAGACACTATGAGGTAACAGAAGTTTCTTTCTTCTTTAGGGGAAAAAATGTGGTACTAATGCCCAAGAGGGATCTAAGGTTCTATTTTTATCCCTTCTCTGAATTATCAATTTACTGCTAGGCTTTGTTTTGAATCGCAGGGCTCTTACAGAGCAGGCTCTGTCTTTCAGAGCTGACTGTTCTGCAAGATTATTTTAAAAGTAGCTTTATTAAAATAAACACATTTAAAATCAAAACAACTCTGGTACTTCTAGAGATATTTCCTAGAAAGGAGTGTGAAAAACAAGTCAACTGCTTAAGGACCATTTTATTACTTCCAACTACAAGTAGTTTTTTTTCATGCTATAGTGACTTTTTTGAGCAGAGAAGCAGGGCTTAAAGAATTCCTCATGCTTTCCAGGTACCATGGCGTCTTGCTCTTTTGCTTTCTGACCTGATGCCTTCAGTGTCCTTCTCAATAGGCTCTCAGATCACTTTCAGTTGCTCTAGATCTTCTACTGCAGAGGTGCTTACTTAACTTTGAATTTTCCATAAAATTGCATTTAAATATAAGAAACCTTCAAAATACTTTTATTGAATTTATAATTTGGAAATAAAAGCCAAAGATGAAGGGAGGCATTGTGATGCAAAAGGAAAAGGCATAGATTTGAGCATCAAAGGATGTAAAGTCCCTGCACGACATTAATTGTATGACTTTTGGAAGGTCATTTTACCTCTTTGAATTTCATTTCTTTCATCTGGAAAATGAAAGTACTGAGAACATAGCTTATACATATGTTTGAGGGTTAAAGAGGACCAGCTATAAAGTACTTGACACGTTGCAGTAAGTGTTCAGTGAAACAGGATTCACTCCACTGTCCATGATTGTCCTTTACGTCACATTTCAATTGAAATAACCACTGTAACAATCTTTCCTCTGTCAAATCATTAGCCTGATGAACTAATCCTCATCCTCCATTGCATCTATATTCTGGTTGTAATTGCTGTGAAAAACAATTTTACACATTTACATAAGTAAATGTAAATGACACAAAGACCCAGCTAATGAGGAAAGGCCAAATATTAATTCACAAATACATTCTGAAAATGCCATTTTACTTTAATTTATTTTTGATGTATATCCTATATGCCTGAGTTTATGCTTATTTCTCTTAACTCTTATATCCTCTCCTCAAGATACTGGAATTCTGGTAGGTTAGACATCATCATAAAAAGTTCCTGTATGGCCGGGCGC
>NW_016803776.1:1434035-1446051 GCF_001698545.2 Rhinopithecus bieti | reverse complement strand
AAAAAAAAAAAAAAAAAAAAAAAAAAAAAAAAAAAAAAAAAGTTCCTGTATGAAATTGATATTCATATATACCATGAAGGAAGCATAGATAAAGACTAGCCATTCAAAAGAAAAGAGAGAGAGAGAGAAAGAGAGAGATTTATTTTCTTTGTGAGAGACCAGTGAAGTATTCTGTAAGTAAGTAGAATATTAGCAATGGCATAAAAAGTTAATAGAATTTGGAAATGGAGAAACTAGAAAGGAAAACATCATCCATGATAATAGCAACATGAACAGAAACATTCAGGGGCCAGCAATGGGTGCATTTGGAGAAGTAAGAATTCAGTTTTGTTGGAACAAGTAGTTCACGAAAAGAGAAAAATTAGTTTAATATGTGTATTGCAACTTTAGAGCACTATGATAATGCAACTTAAAATCCTAGTAGGCATCTGAATTGGCCTTAAATAATTTGGAGTTGGAAGTGTGTCTTCATATATTGTAAAACAATTAATTTTGGCTTAGAGATTACTCCTTCTTGACTAAAATCTAATTAAAACCTGAATTGAGTGTGCATATATATACTCACACACACACACACACATATATGTATATACATACACACACACACACATACAGAGAGAGAGAGAGACAGAGAGGCGGAGGGAGAGACAGAGAGAGAGAGAGTGCTAAATCTATAGATTACCTATACTACTTGACTGAAAATACCATGATCTGGGTCAATGCCATACTTTGACAATTTCTAAAGCCAATGCTTAAACAGTGAAAACATGAGAAAAGCAGTCCCTCACCCAATCAGTTATATAATTAGTTATTTGAAAGCAAACCATCAAAAACAGGCTTTTGTGTTGATGTGCCTGCCTGTAAAAACTTTAACCAACATTCAAGACCCATCTAAAGTGCCAATTCTTCCATTAAACTTTTAAAAATTCTTAATATTGACTCCAGGTTTTTCCATTTTATCCTCTTCTCTTTATTTATATTTACTGATTTTGTAATCTTATGAAATTCAGGGCTTTAAATATTATCCAGTTGACTCCTAAATATTTATCTCCATTCCATGTCTTAAGCTGCTGATGTATTACTCCAATTCAACATTTCTACTTGAATGATTAGTTGGTATCACAACCTAACATATCTGAAACTGAATTTCTGATATCCCTCCCCGAAGATGTTCAATTGATCTTAGTTAATGCCAAGTCCATTATTCCATTTTCCCTGATCCAAAACCTCTAAGAAATCTCCTCTCTTTCTCTATACCATCCAAACATTCAGTTGACCAGCAAATTCTGTTATTTCTACCTTCAAAATCCAAAATACTTCCAAGTATCATCACCTCTCCAGTTCAAATCACTGTCATTTTCTCACATATTATTACAAATAGCCTTCTAAATGTGGTCCTCTTGCTTCGATGCTTAACCTTCTTTCTAATAACCAGTCTAATTTCAGGACAGCAGCTAGAATAATCCTTGTAATACGAAAGTCAAAGCATATCACTCCTCTACTCAAATATTTCATTTAGATCATTATTTCACTCAGAGTAAGAGCCAATGACTTTACAATGTAAGATCCCTAGAAGGCTTGCAAATTTGACTGTTGAGGTCATTTATGTTTCCTAAGTGCCTGGAATCATGTTGGCACACCATAGATGCCCAAACAATAATAAATAACATTGATGAAAAGATATTTCCTTTTTGTTTTTTTTTTTGAGATGGAGTCTCGCTCTCTCTCCCAGTCTAGAGTGCAGTGGCAAGATCTCAGCTCAACTGCAAGCTCTGCCTCTCAGGTTGACGCCATTCTCTTGCCTCCCAAGTAGCTGGGACTACAGGCGCCCGCCACCAGGCCCAGCTAATTTTTTTTGTATTTTTTAGTAGAGGCAGGGTTTCACCATGTTAGCCAGGATGGTCTTGATCTCCTGACTCTGTGATCCGCCCACCTCGGCCTCCCAAAGTGCTGGGATTACAGGTATTTCTCCTTTTTTAACCTGCTCTCTCATTTTACTTAGTTCTGGATACCAGCAGCTTCTAGTAGAATTCTTTTCAGTAAACGTAGCATGAATTCAATTATATTCTACATTTCAATGGCTTTAGAGCCATAGAGTCTGCACATTAGCAAGATGGAAAACAAATCACTATTTGCTTATATCTATTGATACTAGTGGAAACGGTCATCTTCTCTTAAAAAACAAAGAAATCTATATTGTTAGCAGCAGAATCTGAAATCTGAATTCCCTGGATTAGTGGTTCTAAACTATTTTTCACATTCCTCTCGTGTGCTACACACATTCCTCTGAATATGTGCTACAAATGTTACTGAAAAGGTAAAAGTCATGAGGCACTTTCATCCCAACCCATCAAGGGTTGTATATGAACTTCCTCAAGTTCCTGCTCTCCCAGGCCAGCTCTGCTATTCCTGTTTCCATATTCAGATATCGAGTAAGATTTTTGTTGAAAGAAAAAATTCCAGAGCAAAAAGAAGTTTTGAAGACAACTAAATTAGGTCATTTTTTCCAACTCTCAACTTATTTTCATCTGTATAGACACAATTTTTGCTTTCAACCATTGCCAACTCTGGAGCTAAAGGGAATTTAGCTCACATTGAATATCAAAATATAATATTTTTTTAAAATTTCAAACTGACACTTTCTATTTTATTTAAAGTAGAGCAGATGAATTTTCTTAAGAAAATATTTACTTTTCTAAAATATCAGCAGTTTATTATTTATTTTGCCATTCTTTCTTCTCCTTGGAAGACTGAATGACTGAATGATAATTGCTACAATAGTGTCCAGGAAAATTTGTTTTCTATTAAATAAAACAGAGAGGGAAGGAAGATAGGAAAATCAAAATGACAGAACTTATCATGTCATAACAAATCACACTGTCAGAATCTTTAATTTGATGTCTTAAAAAAAATTCCCCACCTACAGATGTGCTACAGCTAGCAATTTTTAGTCATCCAGGAATATTTAACATCTCCTATTCCATTACCTTGCTTGATGTTTTATTTTCATTTATTTTAACTTTTCTTCTTTGGTTTATTATTATAGTCTACAAAAAATGTATCAATATGTATCACATCCTTTCTAATTTGTCCAATCCCCTCTTTTCTAGGAAAAGAAAAGTTAGCATTTTCTAAATTATTTTGTTACTCTCCTCTATCCTCTCTTTGAGGCATTGTTAAGTGGACATTTAGTATCTGTATATGGTTTAATACTTTCAGGAATCTGAAATAAAGAGATAAATATATTGTACATTTTTAACTACCAGCCAGAATGCAGATTTTATTGGCCAAGTATGATAAATATTTTATAATCTTATAACTCCTTAAGCCAATGATTCTTGACTTGCAACACATTAGAATTAAGAGCTTTTAAAAGACCATGGATGCTTAGTAAGGACAAATTAAATCAGGATCTCTTAGAGTGAGATGTAGGCACTGGTATTTTAAACAGTGCCCAGGATCATTCTGATGTGTAATGTGAAAAACCACTTTTCTAAGAGGACTATGTAACTAAAAGGGGGGCTATAGATTTATTTTAAACTTGGTTTTAATGCATAATACTTGGAACACATGGAAATGCAATAAGGACTGAATTTGCTATTGCTTTGTTAGTTTGATATGACCTGGAGTGGCTTAGAATGGAACCAGAGGTAAATTTACCATGAGTCTGATGAAGTTTAAGCTTCAGTATCCCTAATTGCTTCTGCCTCTGTGAGTGCTGAGATTTGCTAAGATTTATATAGTGTTCAGGTAGGATAAATCAGGCACAACCAGAAAGCATTTCTGTCTAAGGAGTACTTGTAAATTACTTAAAGAGGTCTGAGAAAAAAGGAACTTGAGTTAGTCCACAGAAATTTGTTGGAATGTCTTTTATTATTTTACATTAATATTCAATTTCAAACCCATTTGTATGTTTGTAATTTTGCACTCTTTTTCTCAAAGATGAACTCAAAATTGTATATGCTTGAGGCCTCCCAGAAGCTGGATTTGTCTCTGAGTGTGACATGTTTTAAAAAAGTAGAAGAGGTCATATTCATAACTAGAAATTTAAGTGTTAAAAATTCAGAGTGAAGAAAGGCACATTGATTCTTGCCTGCATAATGATAATATATTTCAAGTAGATGCCGACTCTACTTTTGAAACAGACTTCAAAAAATATTTAACTTAAAGAATGTGTTATTTCAATTGCTTCTCTAAGTTCTTTTGAGTAACTTTAATATATATTCTTAAATGCCTGAGTGAGAAACAACCTAATAATTTAATAAAATTCCTTAATTTTAATTTCTGCAAGAGCTCTTTTATTCCAGTCTGCTTTTCTGATTTACCTTGGACTGATACAGAGAAAATAAGGAACCTCTTGTTCATGGTACCTAATTTTATCACAACCAACATTGCATTTTCCTGTATTAGCAGTGATACATACATCATGATAATACTTATATAATTTTACCCCAGATATTTGTCTATATATCTTGGTGTATGCTTTTGCAAATTCAGCAAGAATTATGGAATCTATGAAGCATTCTGCAAATAACTGAAAAATGATTTTGTTTTAGAAGTCTTTTTAAGGGAACTCTTCTGAAGGAACTGTCACAACTATTTTGTTTAATTTCTCTACTCTTATTTCATGTAGAATGTGAGGGAATTTGAGATGAAACTAAGAAATCAAATTGAGTATTCATTTTCTTCAGCTAGTGGTTCCTGCATCCTTCATAGCTAGGTACTTATTTCCCTTTGAGGGTACTCAGATTAGTCCACTTTCCATTTGAAACCAAGTGTGGTAAAGCCATACAAAGTAGCTGACTGTTAATAATGGCAACATGTTCATCCTCTCTTAGTGTTTAAATATTCACACTCTTAGAATGGAGATGATGATCATAGAAAAGAGGTGGGAGCCCAGTGCTATACCTCAACCTGTTTTTACATATATCTTTATAGCTGTAGCTTGCATTTGACATCTCTGGAAAGCACCAAAGGAAATCTAACCAAAAACCTTTTCAAAATTCAGGAGAGGCTGAAATATTTTAGAAAGTGCATGCTCACAACCTTCTTGAATTCTTATCATTTATAGCATTTTTTTCAGTTGAATCTCTTTGATTTTCCAGGTATACAATAGTCTCATCTGAAAATAGTGATCATTTTGCCTTCTTTCAATTCTTATACCTGTAACATTTATCTGCTTTTAATGACTAATACCATAATAAAATGTTACTTAGTATGGATGATGGCTGGAATTTTTATCTTATTCCTGACTTTAGTATCTCCCTATTGAGCATGAAACTGGTGTTTTGTTTTGAAACAGAGTCTAGCTCTGTTGCCCAGGCTGGAGTGCAGTGGCGCAATCTCGGCTCACTACAACCTCCGCCTCCTGGATTCAAGCAATTCTCTGCCTCAGACTCCTGAGTAGCTGGGATTACAGGCACTCGCCATCACATCTGGCTAATTTTTTTTTGTATTTTTAGTAGAGATGGGGTTTCACCATCTTGGCCAGGCTGGTCTTGATCTCCTGACCTTGTGATCCACCCACATCGGCCTCCCAAAGTGCAGGGATTACAGGTACGAGCCACAGCGCCCAGCCGAAACTGGTGCTTCTTTTGAGATAAACATAGTTTATAATACTGAGGGAATATCAGTCAATCCTTATGGTTCTGAGACTTTTAAAATCAAGAATGTGTGTGAAATTTTTGAAAATGTATTTTCAGCATGTAAGCATGTGATAACAGGTTTTAATACATTGATTCATGTACTATATCAATACATATCCTAATATTGACCCAATATTGCATTCCTGTTATTAAATACATTTAGCCAGGATATATCAATTTTTAATGGGTAACTAAGTTCTGTTTGCTAATATTTTGTGATTTTAAATCAGTATTTTAAGTAAATCCATCATTTTCTTTTATGTTGAGTCTTTGTCACATTTTCATAACAATTTTAGAGAGACTTTCAAAATAACCCTTTTTAAAAATGTTTAAGAGCATTCTCCAATCTGGCTATCATTGAAGAGATAATATTGTCTGAACTTGAAAGATGTGATAGAATTCCTCTATAAAACCTCCTTGGCCTTTTCTTTTGGGGGGGGGGGGTGGTGATTATTTCATATACTCCTTTTATGTTTTCCCATCCTAAATAATTTTGGGAAGACAGAAGAGTCATTAGGGGACTAACAGTAAAGTTCCTGAGATATGATTATTGATTACCAAACTGGGGAATGGGGAGACTATTTATTAGGTGACTATAAAGTGCTAGTCCTTCCATTTATTTAACTAAAAATCAGTTTGATAAATATCAGAATATATGTTTTACAGGTAGACAAAATGAAGCTCTAAGATGTTATATAACTTTTTCAAGAACATAAGCAGCACAGCATGATTCAAATGCTTATCTCTATGACAACGAAGTCCAAATTTTGTACATTGCACTATTCTTTCTCCTGTTTGCTTTCTAGCCAGATATGTGATGTAGAATGTATAAATCGGGAGGTATAACTATCACTTAGTTATTAAGGTGTGTAAAATCTAATGCTCAACAGCTTTACAGCAACACAGGTTGTAGTCTATGTGCATGGGATCAACTCATCAAACAAGAAGGGGATGCTGAGAACTTCAAGGCATTACATCCATTTAGCCAGGATATATTCGATTTTTAATGAGTTACTAAATTCTACTTGCTAATATTTTAGTTTTGTCTTTTTAATCGATATTTATGAGATAAATTCTTAATTTTATTTTATGTGCATTGTTTGTCACATTTTCATAGCAATTTTAAAGAGACTTTTCTTGCTGCAACTTGGAAGCAAGAAAAATAGAGCTAGCCTTTGCTGGTAGTCCTGGGATATGTTGGCCTTTTTGCCCCCATACTGAGTGATTCTCTCATATAATCATCCTATCATCTCTTTCACACCATTAGATTGGACAAATTTCTAAAGAATTGATAACATTTTAAAAAACATTTTTATAAGAAATGCAATCTGTGTTTGTGCATATATTCTTAAATCTCAGATTCTTCTGGTGAACAGAATTGTAGAAATACTTTATTGATATCTTAGTACTGAAACTCACATGAGAATAGTGAAATATTAATAAAAAAATAAAAGCTTCCCCCAAATCTCATATGCGTTTATCCTTTTACCTCCCCACCCTCAAAAAAACATTTGAACTACAATCACTCTTTATTTGAAACTCTACTAATTCTAATTCCACAATCAGCCTAAAGTGTTTTCCTTTTGAACTTAAAATATTTTTGATGTTTCTCGCCATAAATTAAATTATACGAACTTCAGATTAACCCGTAAGCCCCTAACAGTATGTTATCAAGTTATATAAATATGAAATAACTGAATGAAGTGAATGTCAAAATAAGTGACCTTATTGCAGCACAAATCACACATCACTGTTTTCTGCTTATTCTATGGCTGCTAGTTGTCTCAGATTCAGTAGCAACTTTGCACGTTAATATCAATAATTTTATAGAACATGCACTTGGAGGAAAATAAACCAATATTTATAAGTTAGTGAGTTCATATTCAGTGCTTCCATTCCAACTGATATCAGAGAAAAATAAAACAAAATCAACTTACCTTGTTTATATTAAATCCATATGCCTACTCGCTTGGATTAACTGAATATGAGTAATAGCAGCTTCATATCAATATACATATGCAGAAACAAAGTCATATTCATTACAGAATTTCATATAATTGCATATTGTGACTAATTCCCATATTGCTAATTAAAATTGAGGTTTTAGACAAAAGAGATACTAGAAGTAAAATTGTCAAACAACTTTTAAAGCATTAGCACCATGACTCTTCTATAAATATAAAATAAGCCTGTTTTTAAATGTATGGAGATACTACTACACACCAATTAGAATGGACAAAATATTTTTAAAATAACTGAAGTAAATGCTGGTAAGGATATGGAGCCACAGGAACTCTCATTCATTGCTGGTAGGAATGCAACTGGTGAAGACACTGTGGAAGAGTTTGGCTGTATCTTACAAAACTAAACATAGTATTACCACCACCCAGCAATCCTGCTCCTAGGTATGCGCCCAACTAATTTTAAAATTTGTATCTACACAAAAGCCTACATAGAAATGTTTAGAGTAACTTTATTTATAATCACCAAAAATAGGAAGCAACTAAGATGTCCTTTGATATGTGAATGAATAAAAAAACTGTGCCACACAGTGAAATACTACTCATCAATAAAAAGGAATGAGCTATCAAGCCATGCAAGCACATGTAAGAATCTTAAATGTATATTATTAATTGAAAAAAGGCTGGTCTGAAAATCTACCTACTAATCCATTTATAAGACATTCTGAAAAAGGCAACATTGCAGTGATGATAGATCAGAGCTTGCCAAGAGTTTAAAGTATGTGTGGGGTGTTGAATAGTAGAAGCACAAGGATTTTAGTGTAAGTGAAACTATTCTGCATGGTACTTTTAATAGTAAATACATGATGCTATGAATATTTCAAAACCCATAAAACTTTACAGAACAAAAATTAAATTTAGATGTATATGACTTAATAAATGATTTAAAAGGATTGAAATGCAGACTGTGAAAAAAGCATCGAACTGTTACAACTATATAAAGCAAACTCAAGGATAGGAGTAGGGATTAAAGGTGCTGACCTGAGTAGGTTTGAAAATGAGTGAAATCTGAAATACTAAAGGCAAAAGGAACTGTACATACACTCTGTATTCTAATTCATAAAATCATTTCCCATGGGGATGTGGGTTAACAATTTTGAAATTACTCTATATGCAAAGTAAAATTGAATAACAATGTAAATGCATGGCAGACTGTGACAGCATGATTTCACAGTGCTGAAGTAGTATCTAAGATTTTTATAGGAGTAATACACAACTTGATTCTTAAAGGATATATAGAATTCTAGCATCAAGGAGAAATAGAAAATATATATTTTTCATATTTAAAATTTATATATTTGGTATATAATAATGTGACGTCAATAAATTAATGTGGGTTTTTTTTTTTTTTTCAATTTTATTTTAAGTTCTGGGATACATGTGCAGGACGTGCAGGTTTGTTACATAAGTAAACATGTGTCATGGTGGTTTGCTGTGCCTATCAACCCATCACCTGGGCATTAAGCTCCAAATGCATTAGCTGTTTATCCTGATGCTGTCCCTCTCCCTGCCCTCCACAATGGGCCTCAGTGTGTGTTGTTCCTCTCCCTGTGTTCATGTGTTCTCTTTGTTTGACTCCCACTTACATGAGAACATGCAAGTGTTTGGTTTTCTGTTCCTGTGTTAGTTTGCTGAGAATAATGGCTTCCAGCTCCATCCCTGTCCCTGTAAAGACGTGACCTGATTCCTTTTTATCACTGCATAGTATTCCATTGTGTAAACGTATCACGTAAGAAAATATATTTTAATGAAAAGGAACAAATTAAGTCAGTAGTACTAACACTTTTAGGTCTTAGAATCCCTTGACACTCAGAAAATTACCTAGCATCAGAAAGGATTTGTTAAAATGTGCACTATACCCATTGATGTTTCCATATTATGAATTAAAACTGACATTTAAAAAAATACTCATTTACTAATTTAAAATAAAATAATAAGCCCATGCATGTTGACATAGACAACATATTTTTATTTAAAAAAATTAGTTTACAAAACAAAAGCATTTAGTGAAAAAAGTGTCCTTTTTTTCTTTTTTTTTTTTTTTTTTTTTGCAAATCTCTTTTATGTCTATTTTAATAAGGTGGCTGGGTTTTTGTATCTTATGCATTCAATGTGTTGCAATATTACATATCTTACAGTCTCTGGAAAACTCCACTTTATAAAGTGATATGAGAATAAGATTTTAGAAGGTAAGTAGCATCTAAATATTACTGTGTACATAGTTTTAGTCTTGAAAACCTTGCAGAGTATCTCAGGAACTTAAGTGGTCTCTATACCATACTTTGAGAACAACTGGCTTAAGCAAAGGCACAGAAGAGAGGAAACACAGAAAGTGTAGGAAATAAGGGAAAGAAGGCATGTTATTAAAAACAGAGTCAAATTCAAATGGTGAGAACCACAAAAGACCCCAAATAGCCAAAATCGTCTTAAGCAAAAAGAGCAACGCTGGAGGCATCACATGACATGACTTCAAAATATACTACAAAGCTATAGTAATCAAAACAGTATGGTACTGGCATAAACACAGACATACAGACTGGTGGAACACAATAGAGAGTCCAGAAATTCAAACATTTACAGACAACTGATTTTTTGACAGAAAGGTGCCAAGATACACAATGGGGAAAGGACAGTCTCTTTAACAATCAGGGAAGGAAAACTAGATATTCATATGCAGAAGAATGAAAATGGACCCTTATTTCACCCATTATACACGAATTAACTCAAAATGTATCAAAGACTTAAACATAAGACCTGAAACTGTAAAACTACTAGAAGAAAACACAGGAAGCATGCTCCATGACATTAGTCTTAGCAGTGATTTCTTGGATATGATACCCAAAACACAGATAACAAAAGCAAAAATAGACAAATGAGATTACATCAAACTAAAAGTAGCAAAGAAAACAATTCAGAGAATGAAAAAACTCACAGAATTGGAGAAAATATTTTCAAATCATGTTTGACAAGGGTCTAACATAAAAAATATACAAGGAACTCAAACTACTCAATAATATGAAAATAAACCTATTAAAAATTGGCAAAGGAACTGAATAGACTTTTCTTTAAAAAAGACATACAAATGGCCAACTGACACATGAAGAAATGTTCGACATCTCTAATTATCAGAAAAATGCAAATAAAAGCCATAATGAGATGTCACTTCAAACTTGTTAGAATGGCGATTATCAAAAAGATAACATGTGTTGGCAAGATGAGATGTGGAGGAAATGTAGGCTTTGTACATTGTTGGTGGCACTGTAAATTAGTACAGTCATTTTGGAAACACTACGGAGATTCCTCACAAAAACTAAAAGTAGAATTAACACATGATCCAGCAATCCCACTTCTGGGTCTGTATCTTAAGAAATTGAAACAAGTATGACAAAGCAATGTCTCCATTCCCATTATATCAATGTTTCTGCATTATTCACAAGAGCCAATATATAGAGACAACCCAAGTGCACATCAGGGGCTGAATGGATAGAAAAAATGTGGTATGTATACATATTGGAATACTTTTCAGCCTTAAAAAAAGCTGGAAGTTCTGTCATATGCAACAATATAGAGGAATCTAGAAGACATTATGCTAAGCAAAGTAAGTCAGTCACAAGGAGACAAATGGAATATGATGTCACTTACATGTGATATTTACAAAGTCAAACTCAGGGAAGTAAAGAGTAGAATGGTACTTACCAAGAGCTGGAGTGGTGGCAGGAAAGAGGGTAGACAGGGGGAAAAAAAAGATGTTGGTCAAAAGACACAAAGTTTCTGTTAGATAGAAAAAATAAATCTGGTGAGATGCTGCACAGCTTGGTGATTATAGTTAATAATTATGGTATATGTCAACATAGCTAAATGAGAACATTTAAAATGTTCTAGGGGGCGGAGCAAGATGGCCGAATAGGAACAGCTCCAGTCTCCAACTCCCAGCGCGAGCGACACAGAAGACCGGTGATTTCTGCATTTTCAACTGAGGTACTGGGGTCATCTCACTAGGGAGTGCCGGACAATCGGTGCTGGTCAGCTGCTACAGCCCAATCAGTGAGAGCTGAAGCAGGGCGAGGCATTGCCTCACCTGGGAAGCGTAAGGGGGAAGGGAATCCCTTTTCCTAGCCAGGGGAACTGAGACACACAACACCTGGAAAATCGGGTAATTCCCATCCCAATACTGCGCTTTAAGCAAACGGGCACACCAGGAGATTATACCCACACCTGGCCGGGAGGGTCCCATGGCCACGGAGCCTCCCTCATTGCTAGCACAGCAGTCTGCGACCTAACCGCAAGGCAGCAGCGACGCTGGGGGAGGGGTGCCCGCCATTGCTGAGGCTTAAGTAGGTAAACAAAGCC
>NW_016803776.1:1427718-1432810 GCF_001698545.2 Rhinopithecus bieti | reverse complement strand
AATCAACCCAAATGTCCATCTGTGACAGACTGGATTAAGAAAATGTGGCACATATACACCATGGAATATTATGCAGCCATAAAAAAGGATGAGTTTGCGTCCTTTGTAGGGACATGGATGCAGCTGGAAACCATCATTCTTAGCAAACTATCACAAGAACAGAAATCCAAACACCACATGTTCTCACTCATAGGTGGGAACTGAACAATGACATCACTTGGACTCGGGAAGGGGAACATCACACATCGGGGCCTATCATGGGGAGGCGGGAGGGGGGAGGGATTGCATTGGTAGTTATACCTGATATAAATGACGAATTGATGGGTGCTGACGAGTTGATGGGTGCAGCACACCAAGATGGCACAAGTATACATATGTAACAAACCTGCACGTTATGCACATGTACCCTAGAACTTAAAGTATAATAAATAAATAAATACATAAATACATAAATACATAAATACATAAATCAAATGTTCTAATCACAAATTAATAAATATTTGAGGTGATACATATACTAATTACCTTGATTTGATCATTCCATGATGCATGCATTTATTGAAATATCATATTGTACCCCAAAATAAAATTATTACTTGTCAATTAAAAATAAAATTAAAATAAAAAAAATAATTATATATGAAGTGGTGGATATGTTAATTCTTTTGGCTTAATTATTTAATAATGTATACATATATCAAAATACATTGCAATCAGTAAATATATATATAGGTTTTGTCAGTTATGCCTTAATAAGGCTGGGAAAGTTTTTCTTTTAAAGTTTCAATGGTGCAACACCATGGCTAAATTTAGAATTAGCTAAAAAGTAAATTGAGATATAATGGAAGGGTTTGAATGTCATGGAAAGTGTTATTGCTTTTTTAAAAAAACTATCATAAAGAACAGGCTTTGTGCAGAAAAGTGACAATATTTAGTTTCTAAAGGAAATACATTTTAATAACAATATAGACTATAATTTGGTTAAAACATTGGAAGGCAGAGATCAAAAATCAGAGGATGTGATTTTAGTATTCCAGGTGAATCATAATGCGAACCAGTAGTGATTTTAAAAGGGTGCTGAATTTTATAGACAATATAAATGTAGAATGAAAAGCACTTAGCAGTTAATCAATATGGGGTAGAAAGAAAAGGAGAAAGATACTGGGGACAGGGGAAGTTGAAGCATTTATTTGAAGGGGCCCATATAACACTATATATATTCTGTATATATATCTTACAGAGAAAACTTGTATTAGACTTCACAATTACGGTGGATATTTTTTTTCCAAAGACGTTTAAAACAATAAGCAGAAATCTTGGCAGTAGTATTCCCCTTAGGAAGATGGATGCATATCATTGATAAATCCTTTGGAGGTAGGGCTGGGATTGTACAAAGGGCATGCTTAGAAAGCTATGTGACTGCTCATGCCTGTAATCCCAGCACTTTGGGAGGCTGAGGCAGGCGGATCATGAGTTCAGGCATTCAAGACTAACCTGGCCAACACGGTGAAACCCTGTCTCTACTAAAAATACAAAAATTAGCTGGGTGTGGTGTCTGTCATGTGCCTGTAATCCCAGCTACTTGGGAGGCTGAGGCAGGGGAATCATTTGATCCCAGGAGGTGGAGTTTGCAGTAAACCGAGATCACACCGTTGCACTCCAGCATGGGCGACACAGCAAGACTCTATCTATCTCAAAAAAAAAAAAAGAAAACTATGTGTGGACTCTACACCAGGTTTTTTGTTTGTTTAACTTTGCCTTGGAGTAACTATGTATAGATTCTTATAACTTAATTAAGATGGTACATTTGGTTAACTGCAGGGGTTTATGTTTTGCTGAGTGGGGTTTCAAGACAAAAACACAAAGCGGAATTTATTAACATAGAAAGTATTAAAAAGATGGTGTTTATGGGCTTTAAAAGATGGTGTTTATGACTTGTGGGCCCATCCCAAATTATATGTTGAAACCCCATAAATGAATACCTCAGAATATAACTGTATGTGGGGACGGGGCCTTTAAAGAGGTAACTAAGGTTAAATGAAGTCATATGAGTGTGCCCGAATCGCTGTGATTGTATTTAGAGGTAAGACCCTCACAGGGTGATGAAGTTAACTGAGGCCTATAGAGTTGGAACCCAATCCTACCAGACTCCATATAGGAAGACATTAAAAGACAAATACTGTATGATCTCACTTATGTGTAGAAATTAAAATAGTCAAACTTATAGAAGCAGAGAGTAGAATTACCAGTAGCTGAGGTAGAAGAAATGGGGAGGTGATGCTCAAAGTGTACAAAATGTCAGCTTTGCAAGATAAGTAAGTCTTAGAGTCTCACTATACAACATTGTGCCTGTAGCTAACAATACTGTATTTTATACTTAATATTTTCTAAGAAGATAGATTGTAAAGTTTTCTTACCACAAAAACTAAATAAAAATAAATAAATGATAAAGAGGGCAGGAGGAAATTTTGAGAGATGACAGGTATGTTTATAGATTTAATAGTGGAAATGGTTTCACAGGTTTATATATATCTCCAAACTCATCATGTTGTATACATTAAATACACATAATTTTTAAATGTCAATCTTACCTCAATAAAGTGGCTTATGAAACTAAACTTTAGTGATAGACACCCAACAAATGATCATTTATGGGTGGTATGAATTTCAGAAAAAAGGTCAGATATGTACTATTTACTATAAAAAAATAAAAAACAAAGCCAGTCATTAATTATATTCCTTGGCTTTGTGCTTTCTGAATGTAGAATTGAATTTCTATACCCCATAAAGGCTGAATGTGGTTACATAATATGCTTTAGCTGAAGAAATGTAAGCAAAAGTGATTTGTGTCTTTAGAATCAAAATATGTAACTTTTAAAAAAANCACCTTTTTCAGTCACCCAGTTCCCCTCCCACAGTCACCCAATGCTGCTTCTTCCCAATTATGGAATCATCTCATTGCTCCATTGCCCTCCATTTACCCGCTGACTGCTCATGAAACCCAATGGTCTTTAGAGAGAATAACTCATTCATCCATCCACCTATCCACAGATCCACCTATCCACCCACTCATCCATCCGTCCGTCCATCCATCCATCCATCCATCCATCCATCCATCCATCCATCCAAACACTTTTTTGAGTACATACCTTTCACTTAGTAGCATAATAGAGTCTGGATATATTAGACAAAAGTCATAGCCCTTGACCTCAAGCAGCAGTAGACATTTTCCAGAAATGTCTTGAATCTTTCATCCCCATTAAAGCTTAAATGCCTTGTTTTCCTTCACAGCTGGGGCCCTGCTCCTTGCAAGCTCATGTGATAAATTAATTTGTGTTAAGATTTTAATGGCTGATCACGTGCTGTGTTTTCCAGATAATACCTATAGTTCATAGGGGTTTTCATTTCAAAGGGTGTATTTATTGCAAGAAATTTAAAAAGCATTATGAAGGAGGCATTTTAAAAGGATGGTGCAAGATGGATTTTTATCCTGCTTAAGGAGATAGTAGAGTATAGAAGTTTTAAACCCCTCTATGCCTCAGTTTCCTCATTTACAAAAAGGGGCTGATAACACAGCAATATTTTTTCCCATAGAGTTTTTATGAGGATCGAGTTTAGATACTTCCTCTAAAGAATTTAGCAAAATGCCTGGCACATATTAAGCCTCCATAGTTGTTATAATTGTTATTGTCATTGTGGTTTTCACATAGTTGGTTTCTAAATCTACCTGTTATAGACCTGCCTGTTTAATGGGCCACTTTACTTCCAGATTCCCACAGGCAGGCATGCTCCTCTCATCAGCGATAAGTACACAAAGGGAGGGCAGGACCTAGCATTCCTGATCTGTCATTAAGTAGAAACCACAAGTACTGACAAAATGTCAAGATGCTCCTTGAAAAGAAAAAGGACTTGAACAAAACTGCCTTTGGGCTGGGAGACAAATGTAGATGTGCACACCAGGCTACTCACACTCTCTTTTCATAGAGTGCAACCTTTCTGCTCTAGAATCTCTTCTTGACACTTGTTTAGATTCAGGGAGTCCATGATTGTTGTTTGTTACATGGATACACATTGCATAATGGTGAAGTTTGGGTATCCAATGTAGTCATCATCCAAGTAGGGAACACATTGCATACAATAGGAAATTTTTTAACCCTCATTCCCTTTTCAACCTCCCCTCTTTTGGAGTCCCCAGTGTCTATTATTTCCAGCTTCATATTTTAACATCCAGCTTTTTATACTGTGTCTTTTCTATTGCCATGGTCACCAGCAACACTGAAAATAGTGGTTGCTCCAGTAGCCCACAAGGAGATATAGAGCAGATGCTCCAGCAGAGTCATGACATACATAAAACATGTGCAATAAATAAACCTTTGCTGGAAAAAGTCATTGAAATTTGGTGGAGGGGATTGCTACTGTGGCATAATACAGTTATTCTGATTGGTGGAGCCAGCTTGTTCAACATATAAATGAGGTACCTGTCTGTTGGACATATAAACAACTTCTCTCTGTTTAAAACTAAATTTAGTCTCTGACAACAGTCTTTTCAATCCCAATCTTATAGAACAGAAGGGTTTATCCTCTCCATTATGGAAAACATTTATCAAGCATCTAATACAGAATGAAGATGTTTTCACATGCATCTTGTTATATATCTCTTAAGTATATATTATTGTTTCTATCTTACATATATTGGAACTGAAGATTAAAAGTATAATAAAATGTATGGGTTATAAAACTAGGAAAGTAATAGACTCACTTTGAGCCAGCTTCTAACTTTGATATAGTTGCTCTTTCCATATACTACAATGCCTTTGGTTAACCTAAAGACAGAACACTGACTACTGCTGCCTAAGGGAAGTTTCTTATTCTCCCTATTCTCTTAAAAATATTTAGAAACTCATTCAATTTTCTAGATCTTCTAGAAATAGTTTTAAAAGAAAAGTGACCTTTTTTCTACATTTTGAAAACAATTTCCTCTTTAGATTCTTATGCCCTAGGTGACTGAGTTCTCCCAAAACAGAAGAAGTTTCAGATAAGTTCTAAGAGAACTTGATCCTCTTGCTTTATGGAACAATGAAGGAAATTTCCA
>NW_016803776.1:1415899-1427493 GCF_001698545.2 Rhinopithecus bieti | reverse complement strand
AGACAATTATAATCAGACCAATCATTTTCCTAGTCTTTCCCTCAGGAAAAAAGAAAAAATCCATGATGTTTAAATGGTCAATTTCATTTATTTTTTTCAGTTCCTGGAAGTATGACTTGACTTAGTCAAATAATCTATTATTATATTATCCTATTTTAAAATAAAAAATGATACCTCTCTAACAAGGTTATAGCAAACATTTTTAAAAACTACATAGAGTAACCAGAATAGTATTTACCATAATTGTGATTACATTTTCTTTCCTTCAGATTCTCAAATGAACCACAATATTCAGATATTTTCCTTCAAATTTGCAAATTAAAGGAACTACAGTATGTGTTCCTTGAAGCTCCAATTAGACAAACCTTAACATAAAGGTCTTAAAATATGTACCCTGTTTCATTTGGATTGAACAGACATTTGAAAGTTGCTTCATCCATTTTACCCATCGAATATATCACAGTGGAAGATTCTGTATTAACTTGGCCATGAGGAGCATTATCTACTTTCAAAGTAGGCAAAACAGCCAGACTGGATACTTTATGCTTCTTTTATTTCATAAATCTAGAAAAAGCCTTAGCTAAAGGAATGTAAGTTATGTTTAAATTATCTTTACCTCCATTTGCTAGTGTTCTGGGCAATGATCATAGACACATCCACACAATGATCCTAGACACACAGTTGAAACCTCACAGAAGCTTCCAATCCCAAAGCCAATATATCTACAGATAGTCATAAATTGTTTACTCATTTTGATGAAAATAAGAGGAAAGATATGAAATGGCTTTACTTTTTAATAGACTTTATATTTTCTTTTTTTTCACAGACAGGGTCTCACACTGTTGCCCACAGTGGATAGGAAGTGGTGTGATTATAGCTCACTGCAGCTTTGAACTCCTGAGCTCAATGGATCCTCCTGCCTCAGCCTTCCGAAGAGTTGAGACTACAGGCATGGGCCACCACATCTGGCCATCTGGTTGATTTTAAATTTTAGACATGGAGTCTCCCTATGTTGCCCAGTCTGTCGTAGAACTCCTGGCCTCAAGTGATCCTCCTGCCTTGGCCTCCCAAACTACAGAGATTGCAGGTGTCAGCTACTGCACCCAGCCTATACTTTCTAGTTAAAAAAACATGTACATATGCATTCTGGTGAATTTAGAAGACACAGAAAACTAAGAAAATAGAACAAGAAATTATATAATCTTGAACAAAAAAATAGAACAAAATTGAATGTTGAAAATAGAACAAAATTATATAACAAAAGGCAACACTAAACTTTGTTTATAAATTTTGTGAAGTGGGAAGATATTAACTGATTTTTTTCTTACTAAAAACAAACATTCCTATTTATATTTAGTTATATTTGCTGAATTTATATAGAAATATTAACAAGCAAAATGGGACAATATTGTATATATTGCTGGTTTTTTTGGTTTTGTTTTTTGAGACAGGGTCTTACTTTGTTGTCCAGGCTGGAATGCAGTAGCACAATCTGGCTCACTGTAGCTTTAGCCTCTGGGCCTCAAGTGATCCTCCCATCTCAGCCTCCCCTCCCAGGTAACTGAGACTTACAGGCATGTGCTACCATGCCAGGATAATTTTTTTATTTTTTGTAAGACGAGTTATCACTGTTTCCCTAGGATTAAGCCAACTTCCTGCCTACTTGTTCCAAAGTGTTGGAATTACAGGTGTGAGCCACCACGCCCAGGCTTGATTTGCTTTTTGATTTGATTCAACATAGATACATTTCTAACATATTACTAGATTATATTTTAGTGTATAGTATGTTAGATCTGCTTCTCAGAGACGTTTAAATTTTTTTCAGTATTTTCTTTTGTTCTAAACATTACCACTATTAATCTGTTTACTTATATGTACAATTTATTTAGCAAAAATCTAACTAAATTGGAGAACGTTAACCAAAATTTCTAAAATATTTTAAGACTTTTAAAATGTTGCTCATGTAGTCCTCTGGAAATTACATGAACATTAATGTTAGATAATACTATCCCTATAAGAAAGTGTTCATTTTCCTAAACTCTCGCCAATATTAAGGATCTTTTAATATTGCATATTTTGTCTGATAGCCTAAAAAAATAGCAACAACATAAACCAATTCTAATTGTTTTCTTTGAAAGTTAATGACTTTGACCACAGATATTCGTGTGTTCATTATTCATATGTATTGCTTCTTTTGGTTGTCTGTTGAAATTCTTTCTCTAATTGTCTTTTTTATCTTTTTTTTTATTGTTGAATAATAAATCCTGGGTTGATGGACTTTTTTCTTTCAGCACTTTAAAAATATTACTTCATTGTCTCCTGATATTCCATCTATGTTGTCCCCCAATAAGATGTTAGATGTCATTCATATTGTTATTTTCCTCATGCAATGTGTTTTTTCTCTTCTGATTGATTTCAATATTTAAGCTTTACTTTAGCTTACAGAAATTAGGGTATAAATTGCTTTAGTGTGGTTATCTTTGTCCTTATTTTGTTTGGAGTTAATTTCTTGAATCTCTAAGTCAATTTTTTTTGTCACATTTGGGAAATATTTGACCTCATTTTTTTTTCTAAATTTTTTCTACCCAATTGTCACTTTCTTGTCTTTCAAGACTCAAATTGAATTTATGCTGGACCATTTGATATTACTTCAGGGATTGTTGGTACTCCTTTGTCTTTAGAGGGCTATTTTTTCTTTATATAGCTTCACATTAACTTTCTCTTTCTTCTGCCATGTGCAGTTAAGCACATCCACTAATTTTTTTTTTTAGTTTCACTTACAGTATTTTTATATTCTGGAATTTTCATATAATTATTTTTCATTGTATTCATTTTGTGTTGGTATTCCTATCTGGTTACTTATTAAGATCATGTTTTCAATTCTTTAAATATATTTTCATTCTTTTAACATACTTAATCATCGCTCTTTCAGAAGTCTTTGTCTAGTGAAACCAATTTCATGCCATTATGGGGTTAGTTTCTTTATGTTTCTACCAATTGTCATTTTTAAAAACTATTGGTTTTTCTGTTTCATTATGTTATTATGATTCATTATTTATTGAACATCATGAATTACTGCAGAGACCAGAAATTCTGTTGTCTTTCTCTGAAGAGTATTGACTTTTGTTCTAGTAAGCAGCTCAATTACTAAATATTTACCTTGAACTTGCATAATCTTGGTAAAACCCGAGATGCTTACCATGCTTCTTTAATTTATTTAAGATTTACCCTTCAAACTCTGTGTTTCCATGTGTGTCTTCTCAGAGAATAGTTTTAGTCTTAGCCATGGTGCAGTAAAAGAATTTATGTCACTCTAGGGCATAATCCTTATTCAAAAGCTTACTGTTTTTATGTCTCAACTGGAATGGGATGCTAAATATATTAATACGGACTTAAGGTTTCTTTCCTCTGGCTGGACCCTAATCCTCATGGGTATAAAGGCTACTCAGCATTTACTATTTTTATTCCAATCACAATCATATAGTAGTTGTTCTCTGATAAGTCTCTAGTAGTCTCCTAGGTATGAGAAATCCAGTCGTCAACCAAGGACTTGTAGAGAATCCCCACACTGAATTCTGGAGCTGCCTCTACATATCTTTCCTCTCTTGTGCTTTATTTACCTAAATCCAGTTGTTTTAGCTCTTCTCTGAACTCTAATCTCTGCCTTCTGGAGCTCTGAATTTCAGTGTTGCTAAATTTGCTGCACTGGAATTATGAAATTTTCCTCAGGTCAAGACAAACGTGGGGTTTACCTTGAGGATTTCACTGTTTTTAGAAATTACAGCCTTATGCTGCCAGTTTTCCACTGCCTGACAACAGGCACCATACACATTCTGTCCAAATTTATAGTTGATTATAGCAGGAAGACTAATCTACTACTATTGACTGCATCATAGCTAGGAGCAAAAGTTTTTGTACATAACAAATTTTAATGTTTTGGCACTTTTTAAATGTAATTTTATTTAAGATGTGATTATCATGTATATAAAATTTTAATATTTTATTTTCACCTAAAACTAGATGTATCACCGAATATTTCTTATGAAAATCATTAGCCATCTGAAACACTTAATAAATACAAACAGTTGGATTAGGAATAATTTTTTATGTTTAATAGCCAATTCAGAACTGTACAATTTTTCTGCTTTGTAACTAATCTTGTTTTATACCATAATTACTATTCTTTCATAGTCTTGTGATTTAATCCTTGCTATCAGTCGCCCTGGAGCACAATACCTACAGTTCTCTCATGAAAAGCAGCTCAATTACAAATCAATGCTTGCAATCTGGAATGGAAAATGTGACTTATCACTAGTAATGGCAAATATGACACTCATAAGTAACAGTAGGTAATTGAAAGTGAAGAGGAATGTAAATGATGAATGCTTATTCCTGCCTACTATTGTCCCTCATTTTAGTGCATTTGTAGCCTACCATCGTTTTAATGTACTATCCTCATTAAGAATTTTTGTGGCTTTGGTGAATTAGTAACAGATTATCAGACAACCTTTCCATTGATATAACTTATGCTTTTAGGCTCATCTTTTCATGCATTGATAATAGTGGAAGAATTCAGACACTGATTCAAAGTTGATTGATTCCTTAGCACATTTGAATTGAGGTTTTCTTGAAACCACTATTTGCCTTCTCTATCTATGACATTTAAATATATATAAATGTTTTCTCAGATCTGAAGTCACATGTACCTCATTCTAGAGTTTGCATTCAATTCCAGAAAAAGCTTCTGCCACTCTCAATTTGCAACAGTAGGCAATAGACTAGTAAGTGTTCAAAAACCGGCTCTCCAAAAACGAAACAAAAAACCTGATTGGAAAAATTGGCTGTTGGGAAAAGGTGTGCATGATTGGTTTCCTCACACCACTCGCCGTAGGGACCTTTTATTACATCCTGGAAGATGACTGACACCTCTTTGGGTGTGCAAACATTCTTCCTGTTGGACATAAACAAATGCTTAATGAGTGAAGTTTTTCAGAATGGTTGCCAAACATTGGTTTTATTGTAAATCACTTGCATGTGTCCTAGTCTTTTTTTCCTAATGAATATTTAAGCAGCCATCTCTTTTTGTGTTAAATTCAGGAAATTTAAGACTTTTTTAGCTCTTGAATATAAGCTGTAGTGTAGATGTTTGTCGCTGTTAGAATGGCTGGCTGTCTGGTTTCATTTGTTACATATATACTCAAATACATATTAAAACAGACACACATACATGCAATATTTCTTCAGTTCAAATTTTCTCAAACTTTTTATTTCTTCAGCTGATAGAAGTAAGAACTAAGAGATGCTATAAAACCACATTTGTCTACTGTCAGGATGGCTATTTGGCATAATGTGTTTAAATATACTGAACTACAGAGGAAAATAAAATTAATAATAATTTTGTTATTTTAGATATGATTTTCTGACCATACCTATCATTCCCTATCACCTTTATTTTTTTAATCAAAATATTTATTACTACCTAATATTATATTATTTATTGTTGTATCCATAGCACCTAGAACAGTACATAGTCACAAAATAAATATTTTTTAAATAAATGAATTAAAATCTTAAAAAAATTAACACTTAGAATTTTCAGCTCCTACCAAAAATTTCCATCAAAATAAAATAAGCTGACATAGTGTTATGTACCTGTAATCCCTGCTATTCAAGAGGCTAAGGCAGGAAGATTGCTTAAGCCCAACAGTTTCAGACCAGTCTAGGCAACATAGTGAGATACTGTCTCAAATAAATTAATTAAAATAATTAAGTAAATTCCTTAACTTTATTCATTGAGATATTTAAAATATTGGTGTGATAAAACCATACAAAATAAGAAAGTAATTGAGGAGCTAAATATAGCAATTTGAAATTAATTTTATGTGCTCCATATAGTTCATCTTTTACCTCTAGATTTGCTTAAAATCTATTTAGTGTTTTAGACTGCATCTATAATAAACAGAAAGATATACCTAGAGATCCAATTTAAATATATGATTGCCGAAAGCTTTTTCATGTATATTAAAAGTTCTTCTGACAGTTTAAATGGTTACATATTTTATTGCAAAAGTATGTAACATTTTAGGAGTACTTTCTAGGTGCACAGTAGCCTACTAGAATCCATCATAAATTCCCAAAAGTATCCATGGGTACTAGACTAGTAGAGCAATCTACAGTACAGTGGAAAGGAATATCTTTCTTGTGATACACTGAAGTACTGTTGGTTATGCTCTGATAACAGAGAGGTGTATCAGCTTTAATTTAACTAATGATCTTCATCCTGGAAATACACACAGCCTATGTGAATAGACTTAAGGGTATTCTCTAATGACAGATTTAGAATTAACCTTCTCTTTGGTTCTAAGACTTTATTACATGATGAAGCTTGAGATATTTGCTTTGTTTTCCCCCATAGAATAAGTTATTTTCCAGCTCCATCCTCAGTGACTCATCCAAATTGATTTCTGAATACACTTCTCTTTTAAAATTCTTTTTTTCCCACCAGTTTCTCAAATATAATCACAAACTTGAGTGTCACTGTATAACCATTACCCTAGTGTTAAACAGTGAGCGGGACAAAGCTTTCCCCATATTGTAATGGAAATCTTGGGGTCTAAAGCAGTTTCAGTGTTGACTTTGTGTCCTTGAAATGAATTCTGTGAAGTTGTTATTATTTGGGCAAAGGTTCTGAAAAGTTATACGATTCCTAATATGTATTTAAGGTAGATATTCCTATCTGATTTTTGCTTATAGATAATCCTGTTTCTAATTTCAAGAAACCAACTTCTTCATTAAGGAATTTCCATGGCAAAATAACAATTGTTCTTCAAAAACACCTTCATCATTTGTTGTAAATGTAACTAGCATACTCATAATGTGTCACACAAAAACACCAAAACATTTTAATTTAAAAAATAGTCAAAAATTTCACTTCAATCTCCTTGCTGGCAAGAATTATTTTCACAAAATTTTGTAATCGTGTAAGCTTTCAGGTTTGAATGTCAAGGTTTAAGGCCAGTCTTTGAAATCTCATACCCATAAATTTTGAGATATATACAAAATACTTCCTCCAGTCTAACATGAGATATCAGTGGCCTTGATAGCATGTCATGCCTTGGTCTTATCAGCAACTGGAAGTTGAATGAGTTGCAACTTTGAAGAATTTCCATGAGGCCATGGAAAACAATGTTAATTATGTTTATAACCATCTCTTCTTGACTCCATACTAACCAGCTCTTACTCTCTGAGTCAGCGAATTGTACTTGCCAATGTTATTCTTGTCCTTGCCTACATCAGTGTGCCAGGCATTGACATTCAAAGTGAGTTTTTCTAATGTATGTATAATTGCTAAATAATTATTTAATTATCTCATCTATCTTCTCTCTCTCACACACACACACTTTTTATTCTAAAAGCAAAATAAAACCTATTTAGTAGGTAAATCTGTGTGTGAATATATAGATAAAAAATGTCCTAGATGAAACTGCCAATAGATTTGGAAGGCATGTTAATGTAAATATTTTGAAAATGTATCTATAAGCCTGTCAAAAATCTAAAAACAGATCTTCTATAGGACTGTACATATTGAATAAATATTTAATATTTGTAGATTTTTAAAAGTACTATGATCAACTTAATCATCATCCTAATCACCCTATCTATGATTTGTTAAATGCTTACCAAGCATCAGATAATGTGTGGGGGACCTTTCTAACATTATTAATTTCCTAGAGCTGCTGTAACAAATTACCAGAAAACTTGGTTGCATAAAACAACAGAAATGTATTCAGTCACAGTTCTGGTGGCCAAAAGTTCAAAATCAAGGTATCAGCAGGGTTACACTTCCTCCTGAGGATATAGGGAAGATTCTGTTCCTTTCCTTGCCCAGTTTCTGGTGGTTTCAAATTTCTTTAGGATTGTGGCCACCTGTTTTCAGTCTCTGCTTCCACGGTCACTTATCCTGTTTGTTTGTTTGCACAGAGTCTCGCTCTATCACCTAGGGCTTGAGTGCAGTGGCATGATCTCGGCTTACTCCACCTCCTGGGTTCAAGCAATTCTCCTGCTCAGCCTCCTGAGTTGCTGGGATCACAGGTGCACACCACCACGCCCAGGTAATTTTTTTCATATTTTTAGCACAGATGAGGTTTCCTTATGTTGGCCAGGCTGGTCTCGAACTCCTGACCTCAAGTGATCTGCCCTTCTCAGCCTCCCAAAGTGCTGGGATTACAGGTGTGAGCCACTGCTCCTGGCCTATTTATCCTCGTCTGCCACTTTGTCATGTTTCTTGTAAGAGCGATTGTCACCAGATTTAGAACCCACTCCAATAATCCAGATGATCTCAATTTCCTTACTTAATTAAATCTGAGAAGATCCTTTTTCGAAGTAAGGTAACATTCACAGGTAATGGATATTAGAATGTGGACATATCTTTTTGGGAGTCACTATGCAACCTGCTCCTGTTAACACTGTTTCTAATTGTCATAAACACAGAGATAAATTGACAGTGAGAGAGGTTAGCAATTTTCCTAAAGTTGTACAGATGAGGAGTGGTAGGACTAGGATCTTAAATGGAAGCAGAAGTCATCCCATTTAATTTTAATTGTTCATTCTTCCATTTGTATCCCTGCCTGGGTCCAGGTATCTTGGTGGTTGAGACTTATGACATTTTCCTAATGCCATGCTTTGACCTTTGATACAGGCTAGGCACTAAATAACCAATTGTTGAATAAACTGAATACATGAATTCTCACCAGCAATTCCTTTACTGATAAACAGCCAAGGCCAATATCCATTGCAAATGAAAATGTGTCTGCTATTTTGCAGGAGTTTTATCTAAAGGTTATAAAAATTCAGTAGCAAATGTTTATCTCTTTCTAGAGTTTAGCATGAAAATTTAATTCTTTAGGCTTATTTACTCAAAAACTAAGCTCTATGATATAAATATAGAAGTAGCAATTGGCCAGATACTATCTCCTTCTTCTCTTTTCTTATTATGTATATTTACATAATAAAGAAATATATATGTATATATACATACATATGCATATATACACATATGTGTGTGTGTATATATACACAAGAAAAAAATATATATATATGTCAGGAGTAACTAAAAGAGGAAAAATACCTAGACAAATCACCCCAGTTTATTTGGTTTTTAAGCACAACCACTACCACATATTGGCTAGTGTATGAATTTTATTGAGCAATGAGATCCAATTTGTTGCCTAGTTATTGCTGGTGACTGAATGCAGGTCTTTTTTTTTTTTTTCTAGACAAATTGAGTGATAACTGAGGGTGGCAAAACACTGCATCAGAAAGACTCAGTAACTGTGGCAATTGTTTTGTGAGTGAATCAATCAACCTCTCTTTCTCTCCTTAAGGAAATTTTAGTTGATAATTTAAACAAGCAACTAAAATTTTGGTAATATACAGGCCCAGGATTGAGAATTGTAAAACAGGATCTATATGAAAATAATGTTTTAAAGTCACTTTTTCTCTCTGCACACGCGCGCGTGTGCGCGCACACACACACTCTCTCTCTTTTATATTTTCTGAACTATTTCCTCTTTTTTGTAACTCATTCATTAACCATTCTTATGCCAGAAGTATCTACCTTCCAGACGAATCTTAGGATAGACCTCTTATTTGATTTAGTTGTCCTTTCCTCTCCAAGTGCCCCAAGATTAGGATTTCTTATCTACTCTCTAAACATTCCTGAGTCTGGCAAGGAAGCTTCATGCATGGTAAGGATGAATAACAAATTTCTGTTGTAGGTAACTAATAAAAGTTGATACCAGACTTGTGGATGTGAGGATGAATGTGGTGGTCTGAAAGAGCAGAATCCAAGGACACTAAAGTGCTATGATTGAAATATAATTGATTTGAGGTATGCCACTGAGGCACCCAGTCCGATATACACTCAACCACAAGAAATTAAACCTTCTCTGTATATTTGATGTTCAATTTCCTTATTTCTAAAATGCACATTATAACATATTTCAACTAGCATTCATATGACTCTTAGATGAATCTGGCACAATGCCAGAAACATATTAGTTGCCCAAATATCATTATTTACAAGAGACTAAGAAAGGGCACATGATTTTAGGAAGTTTTCTCCTTATTGTTTGCGGAAATTTTATTGTGTAGTAATTAATTTAATACCTTGGTGAACTCTTCAGTGCTCAATGCTTACCCCTCAAGTATATAAGATCAATAAACTAACTTGAGTGAGCAAATAAAATTTTCAGGAAAACACTGGCATTAGCAAACTTATGACACTGAATATAAAATCAGAGTGCTGATGTATTAATTTTCTATTTTAAACATAATTGTCATCCATTTAAAATAGGAGTCCTTTATTTTATCTCTGCTGGCAGACATCATGGGAAACCAAACCATAATTAGGATTCTATGTGGAATCTGAACAAGGAACACTAGATGAGTAGAATTTTAATTACCATCAGGTTTATGAAGTTTAATAAATCCACCTCTGCAACATGGGTGGCCTCATTAACAAGATTGGTGCATTTAAATTTCATTGTTTAATTTTCTCTTTCCTTAGAATGTTCGTTGAATGGACATTCCATTTGTTTGCTTCTATGTCTGAACTTTTATTATCAACCTCCTGGCAGATTGACCTCTTTTTCCTTCAGACATATTGATGTTTTCCATCAAAGTAGTCAATTCTTGCTTGCCAGGAACAACTCTCCCTTTACAAAATATTCTCATCTCTCAGTTGTCATTCATTGTGAGTTGATATTACAGTATACACAGCAGAAGAAAATCTCACTTTTTTTATTTCCAGAATTCTTCATTCACCTCTAACTGAAGATGATATTTAATTTTTTGACTCTCACTTTTCTCACTAAAAATCAAAGATGATAATAGCATCTTCCTCATTTGGTTTTTGAGAGTGTTAATAAAACAATGCTTTCAAAGGTCTCGGTACACTACCTGGTACAAGGAATCGACTCAATAAATATTTTTAAAATCTATCATTCCCCTGACATTTAATAGTGTTTTGCTATGACCTGACTTGTCATATAAAGGGAGCCCTGTCATAGTAAGACTTTTCATAATAAATACAGCCCACTCTGCATGTTGCATAACAGTTTTACTCACTATCATGTGAAGAGTAAAAATTCTATTTTGACTGACTGAGAGAAGTGATGAATATTCCAGAACTTTGCTTTGTAAAAATATGTGGAACATGGAGCCTTAGATCCCTGTTTTGAAGAGTTAGGCACACCAGTTAGGATAATGCACATGAATGTTCTTTAAAAATGGCAAAAACACATTGTATGTAAAGAGGGTAATTATTATTATTAGAGAAAGGATGGTAGCTTTGCAGAGAACATGGGAGCAGCAAATGGGACAATGAGGCTTACTGGAGTTTGTGAAGGAACAAATTCCACAAACTTTTATGCAGTTCCTCTGTTTAAAAAATCTTTAGTGAAATTCTGGGTTGAAAATTCTTTTCTTTAAGAATGTTGAATATTGGCACCCACTCTCTTCTGCCTTGGAGAGTTTCTGCTGAGAGAGGCACAAGACAGGGATGCCCTCGCTCACCACTCCTATTCAACATAGTC
>NW_016803776.1:1409696-1414589 GCF_001698545.2 Rhinopithecus bieti | reverse complement strand
AGCAAAGACTTGGAATCAACCCAAATGTCCATCAATGACAGACTGGATTAAGAAAATGTGGTATATATACACCATGGAATACTATGCAGCCATAAAATAGGATGAGTTTATGTCCTTTGTAAGAACATGGTTGCAGCTGGAAAACCATCATTCTGAGCAAACTATCGCAAGAACAGAAAACCAAATACCACATGTTCTCACTCATAGGTGGGAACTGAACAATAAGATCACTCGGACACAGGAAGGGGAACAGCACACACCGGGTCCTATTGTGGGGAGGGGGGAGGGGGGAGGGATAGCATTAGGAGATATACCTAATGTAAATGACGAGTTAATGGGTGCAGCACACCAACATGGCACATGTATACATATGCAACAGACCTGCACGTTGTGCACATGTATCCTAGAACTTAAAGTATAATTATAAAAAAAAAAGAGGTATGCAAAAAAAAAAAAAAAAGCTAAAAGCACACAAGAGTTAACCAGAGCCATAAAACTGTAGAGCTTCTAAATAAAGGAACTGAAAAGCACATTAAAAAAAATTAGTGATTACTTGCTCCTTTAACAAGGAAATTATCTTTAACAATGAAAAATTATTGACATAATCTAACAACATAACAAGATAAAATGTTCTGGCTGTTAACGCCTTCAGGTGACATCTCCTAAAAAGGAAAATTCTCTACAGAGGTTAGAAAATGGCATTTTTATTGCTTCACTATTTTCATATGCAGCAGTAAGAAACTACAGACTAATGAATCAACAAGTCACTTACCCAGCCTTCTCTTTTCAGCAACATTACTTCAAATAATCTCTTATTTGAATTATTCAGTAATTCCACAAGCAGCACAGCAAGGATTATTAGTCAATCTTTCCTACACTAGGCATGGTTGGAAGGCTTAATAGTTTGAAACTCAGAATGATTTCTTAGTTATGTAAATGTTTGTCATCTATTACTTGTTCATGAAATGGTGAGAGGCTGAAATAAAACCTGAAGTTTAAAACAAGAAGCCAATTACTATAAGAAGAAAGCAGCCATGGATTTATTAAGTAGATAGCAACCACAAGGCCATTAGCCAGAGGCATATGTATTAGAATATACAAACATTAGAATTCTTAGAAAAAAATGGATCTCAATGCAGGCTACTTCTACCCAAAATGTGACCATCTGTCTGTTAAATGCAGCCAATTAGAAAGTTGTTTAAGATCTACTTTTCCAATTGGAAACACCACATTTATATATATATATATGTATTTGTGTGTGTATATATCTGTGTATATAAATTTTATATGTGTGTATATATATACATATATGTAATTAGGTTATGCATATGTAATTAAGTTACATATATAATTTTTGTTTATGTAGCACGCGCACACAATGCATATGTCTTTGATCCAGCAATTCATATTTCAAACTTCCAGAGTATAACAGTTGTCCTAGGTCAGATATTCCTTGGGTGTCTTGGGAAGAATCAGTTTGGTCTAGACTTTTGTCCTATCTCACTCTGATTGCCAACTGCTTCTGTTGCTCACAACATCAGATTGGACCCAAGAAAGTATTAGCAGTTTACTTTTTCAAAAGTTCAGGTCTTTATTCCTATCTGCTTTCCAAGTGCCCCTGGTTGATTTGAACCATCTGGAGAAGTGGTCTTTGTTCTAATGAAATTACATTTGTTAAATCCTTTTAGGTGCAATATGTCATGGTGTTACATTGCAGGGGAGCAGACACAGCCTGCATGTGCTCTGGAATCAGTGCAGGAGAGAGAAGCAGATAGAACGTGAGCAATCATTAGTAGGCTAGAAATTTAACTGAAAATCTTACTTTTAAGTAAATGAATATATTTTCTTGTAGGTAGTTTTTCTAAGAAAATCTTTACTTAGCAAACAAAGAGAAACAGCACTAGACATCTATGAAATAACCAAGCTATTTAAGCATCATCCATTGATTTCAGGAGCTCAGTTAGCTTTGCTAAGTGTGGTCATGTTCTGTAATATAGTTGGATATCACTTGGCTCCTCTCATCATATCACATATACTCTATGGATGCACAACCTTGCTCAAAATTAAATAGAAATAAATAGAAAATATATATTATTTATTATTTGTCAGATTGGAAACATTTCAAAATTGTGTTTAAAAGCCGTTGATAATGGCAAAAGTTCCCAGCAGGAGTGTTAATTGGTACAATGGTATGATATTTGGGATACACTTTTTTTGTGTGTACATATATATGTGTGTGTGCACATAGGAATTGTGATATATTTAGTAAGTTATACATATGTAATCAAGTTACATATATAATTTCTATATAGCATATGTGTGTATATATACGCATAGCATATGTGTATGTATATATGTACATATATATGTATATACATATATACACAGCATATGTGTGTATATATGTACATATACACATATATATGTACATATACACATATGAACCACCAAAAGCTATATATGTAATGCATACAAATTTGATCCAGCAATTCCAATGGTTAAATTTAACCAGGAGCAGTGGCTCACGCCTGTAATCCCAGCACTTTGGGAGGCCGAGGAGGGTGGATCACATAGTCAGGGGATCGAGACCATCCTGGCTAACACGGTGAAACCCCGTCTCTACTAAAAACACAAAAAATTAGCCGGGCGTGGTGGCAGGCACCTGTAGTCCCAGCTACTCGGGAGGCTGAGGCAGGAGAATGGTGTGAACCCAGGAGGCGGAGCTTGCAGTGAGCCGAGATCGCGCCACTGCACTCCAGCCTGGTCGACAGAGAGAGACTCTGTCTCAAAAAAAAAAAAAAAAAAAAAAATTTAATCCAGTAGATATACCATAGGGCTCATGGCTACATTGTTTGTAATAGCAAAAATACAAGCTTGTACTCTCTCTCTGTCTCTTTCTCACACACACATGCACACATGCCCCAAATTGGTGGTCTATTAATGGGATCAATAAAAGACTATTACTAAAGACAGTGTAAGAGCCAGGCTCCCTGGCTTTGAACGTCAACGCCTGTGTGATATAACCTTAAAAATGTTACTTTACTTCTGCTTGCTAGTTTTCATTTATTTCAATTGGAATATAATTGTTCGTACATCATATGGCTGCTTTGAGGATTAAATTAATATATGTAAAGCATTTTACAAAGAGTCTGATATGTAGAAGTGATTTCCTAGGTTAGCTATTATTTTATGGTCCATTAAAATAATGAATTCAAATTGCTTAGGCTGATTTGAAAAGATTGCTAAGATCTATTATTAAGCAAAAGAAAAGAAAACTAAAAAATTATATCATGTACATTTTTATATCATTTAATTAAAACTTACAAATTGTTATAAAAATTATAACATTCTGATAAATACTAAAGATTGTTGGAATAATATAGCAGAAATGGATAAGCAATCATTAGTGGCAGTTAACTCTGAGAAATGGTAGGGGAGGTCTAATGCAGGACAGGGATATTTTCACTTTCATTTTAATCCCTTTCCTGTTATTTAGAATGTTTACCAAATGTTCCTGTCTTTTATAAATGAAGCAAAATTTACAAACATAACTTGGTATTTTTAAATGACAAATTTAGTGACCCTTTGTTTTCTCACCTCATTTGTCTTTAACATGATTGATATGGTTGGGCTCTGGGTCCCCACTCGTCTCACCTTGAATTGTAATAATCCCCATGTGTCATGGGAGGGACCTGGTGGGAGGTAATTGAATCATGGAGGTGGGTTTTTCAGTACTGTTCTCATGATAGTGGATAAATCTCACAAGATCTGATAATTTTATACAGGGGAGTTACTGACTGGGCAGAGCGGCTCACACCTGTAAACCCAGCACTGTGGGAAGCTGAGGCGATCAGATCACCTGAAGTCGGGAGTTTGAGACAAGCCTGGCCAACATGGTGAAACCTTGTCTCTACTAAAAATATGAAAATTAGCCACGTGTGGTGCCGTGTGCCTATAGTCCCAGCTACTTGGGAGGTTGAGGCATGAGAATCGCTTCAACCCTGAGATGGAGATTGCAGTGAGCTGAGATCACACGACTGCACTCCAGCCTGGGTGACAGAGCCAGATTCTGTCTCAAAAAAAATAAATAAATAAAAAGCAAGTTCTACGGCACCTGCTCTCTTGCCTGCCAGCATGTAAGATGTGACTTTGCTCCTCTTTCACTTCACCATTAGCCATGATTGTGAGGCCTCCCCAGCCATGTTGAACTGTGAGTCAATTAAGTCTCTTTTCTTTATAAATTACCCATTTTCAGTTATGTTTGTATTAGCAACGTGAGAACAGACTAATACAGTGACTTAATATTCTAGTTGGTCATCATGGGAAGGGTTAACCTTAGTAAGACCTTGTGCTCATACCCACCAAGGTGACATAATACGACTGGTTCCATCAGGTTATGTTCTGTGTACCCTCACATGGTATGCTTTGCAGGTAGTTCCATTAAAGTGTCTTCATAATTCTCTTCTACTCTAGCTTGAGACTGGCACTTGAGCAAAAGTATAAAGTCCATGATAGAAAAGGAAGAATGTCAACCCTGCTCAAAACACACAGAACAACCAATAGTCTTTACTTTTGTTTTCAAATGGCACATATTTATCTTCTAGAGCTCAGATTTATTTGGAGTAAACTAGAAAAACAATGACCTTTGGGTCTTGCATTATTAAAGTGAGTTGTACATCATTCCGACATTGATGCCATTTCAGCTCTTTTCAGAAAAGTTTATTTAATATGGTAATTCCCCAGGAATTTTCAGGTCTGACTGTCTCTATGTTATTTTAGAGGGGTGATGAAAAATATGAAATAAATTATATCTGAACAGAAATGGGTGTATAGCTACAATATTGAGATATCTCTTAGTGGCGGGGTCTTCAGGAAATGATGATGTGATGGTGT
>NW_016803776.1:1398096-1409002 GCF_001698545.2 Rhinopithecus bieti | reverse complement strand
TGGCCAGGAAGGAAAAAAAAATTTGTGAATACTATTTTGGAAACTATGCAATTGGGGATTATATATTCCATCTAAAGACAGTCAAACAAAAATTAAGCAGTTTGCATGGTGAAGAACACTAGACTATAGCCAAATTTGATCTCAGGGGCTTCTACCTACCCATTTCTGCATGACTTTGTCTTCCAAATCGTACTTTCAGGTTGCCTACCTGTTTCAGCCATACATTATTTAAGAGTGAACAAAGAAACATAATTTGAATACCATGTAAAATAACAGTACTCTTAAATCCCTTATTCTTTTTGAAGTGGCAAAGCCCTCTATCATCCTGGGGATTAAAACAGGACCACACTGTCTAAATCTGTTTAAGGTCCTAGTATGTGTCTGTCACATAGATGATCAATAAATAAATGCATACCTGAACAAATGATATTCAAATTATTTTCTTGCTAGTAAAACAAAGGTTAAATGCAATACTTTGTGTGGTGTCAGAGTTTGGGCAGAGTGTCTGAAGGTGGAAAACAATATAAAATATGTTAAGCAGTCTGTCTTCTAAAGTCAAGGTGGAGATCACCCATGTAAGCCATAGGCCATTAATCATATCATAGGTATAAAATAGATGAAGAGTCAAGAGAAATATTTTAGGGAGTTGTTGGAATGCTCTGACATTTCTCTCCTCCTTAATCAATGTGATTCAAAAGATTTCAAGAGGACCACTGGCAAATCAGCTCCCTGGAAATTAGGGAACGTAGTGCTCTCACCTAAAATTGCTTGAAAGTATCTAAAAACAAGAGGTTGATGGTTAATACTGAGTGTCAACTTCATTGGGTTGAAGGATGTAAAGTATTGTTCCTGGGTGTGTCTGTGAGGGTGTTACCAAAGGAGATTAACATTTGAGTTAGTGGACTGGGAAAGGCAGACCCACCTTCAATCTGGGTGGGCACAATATCTAATCAGCTGTCAGTGCAGCCAGAATAAAAGCAGGCAGAAGAACATGAAAAGACTAGACCAGCTTAGCCTCCCAGCCTACATCTTTCTCCCATGCTGGATACCTCCTGCCCTCGAACACCAAACTCCAAGTTCTTCAGCTTTGGTACTCGGACTGGCTTCCTTGCTCTTCAGCTTGCAGACAGCCTATTGTGGGACCGCACCTTGTGATTGTCAATAGTCCTTAATATGCTCTCATTTATATATACATCTATCCTGTTAGTTCTGTCCCTCTAGAGAACCCTAATACAGAGGTTTCAACTAGGGCCATCTTTGTTGGCAAATATGGCAAAGAGAGGTAAGTGCATTACAAGGGAACTGCATATCTCTGTACAAAAAGCTGTGTGTGTGTCTGTGTTTGTGTATTCAGAGGAATACACAAATGAGATCTTTGTGGAAGTGAATCGCTTAATTGTCTTAAAAGGAACCTCTCTCAAGACAATGTCCTAGAGAGGCAAAAGGACCTCATCGTATGTGTGCACTTACTTTAAATGACAAGTTTAGTGACTCTTTGCTTTCTTACCTCATTTGCCTTTAATGTGACTTAATATTCTAGTAGGCCACTCATGGGAGGGATTAACTATGGAAGGGGTAAGACCTTGTGCTTATGTGCAATCACGGTGGGTATCATGCTATGAGAAGCCCACTGGCTGATGACAGAGTCAAAATCAAGTGCCTTAGGAGGCATAATCTGTGATGAGGTAAGCACTTGGAGAATTTTAGAAAAAAATCCATATAAGCAGTTCAAGAAAAAAAAGTATTGACAGTATTGTTTTCACATTTAAAGGATACCAATGTCAGATTTCAACCTCACAGCCAGATAAAACCATGTTTTTTCCCTCTAATTATTATTTTTTTTCCTATCCCAACAGGGAAGGTGTCAGAAATGCTTATGAGAAAGGTGTGCAGTAAGAAATGAGACACAGAAAAAAACTGATTACTCTCCACAGTATTTCAGGCTTCCAAACCTGAATCAGGCTAAACCATAAAGGGGAAAAGGAAACTCCACATTTTAAATTAAGTGAGATTAGATTGGACACTTTATTATCTAAGAGTCACTGAAAAGGCTTTTGGATCTGCTCACATTTTTATTTAGATGTAGAGAAGAGTGGGTCCATAGAGTAAGTTTAATGGTGAGAAAGAAGAAAAAATATGAACTTTAATGCAAATTTATCTTATCAAGTACACCTTATTCAATAAACCTGTTACAGAACAGCACTTCATCAATGAATAAATGAATAAACTAATACTTTAAAATATACAAGTTAGTTTTTTGAAAACCAGATGTGGTTTAGTAACATCATAGGAAGAGCCAATGCAGCTTTAGGGACTACTGTAATTAAAACTGGATTCAGCATGCCTCTCTTTCGCGCCCTCTTGGTTACTCCCTGGATAGTGGTTTTATTTACTCAGAGGCCATATCTTTACAATTTCATTTCCAATAAAGAAAAGGAACTTGGAAAAAAATTCCAAGGGAGGACTCTATTAGCTTAACTTTGGTCATGTGCCCATAGTAAGCAAATCACAATGGCGAGAAGGGATGATACATGTGGTGATTGGCAAATCCACCAAGAAATATTTGGATGCAATAGGGAAAGAGTATTTTTACTGTGAAATGGGGCAAAAGAACATGATTCTGGAATTCCAAAGCACTAAAGGTCTGTTTCCTATGTCCTCCAACTTTATTCTTCAAAAAAATGAATTGCTGAAATGCTCCATAAATGCTCATAAACCTATTTGTGCTGACAAATAGGTTTATGAGCCTTGAGAGCTGACTGTTTTTTGTCAGTGATTGTGATGTTGTACTGACAGCCACAGTTAACAAAGATCTTAGAGAAAACCAGACTAATAAATGCCATGAAACAGGCAAGCAAGTAACACTTCATAACGATATTTTAGGTAAGGAAATGCTGTTCATTTCTTAGAAACTCTAATTAGTGATATGAGTGGAGAGTTCTTCAAGCAATTCTAAGGACTGGTTTGTTTATAAGATTACTTTATATATTTAAGCCTGAAAAGTTTTGGGCTTTTCTAAAGCACGCCATAAAAATGAAACAAAATATTCAATATTAACATGGATGGCTATAGAGACAGTGAATTATGCAAAGAAAGAAGAATGAATTAGAAAATATTTGTGAATTAAAAATCACCATATAAATACTGATACTGTATTTTAAATGAAGATACTGTTTCTAGAAAGGAAGCCATAGGCCTCAAATCAAGCCCAGCCTTGGTGCAACATTTAACAATGTGACTTTGGGCAGGTTACTTACTATGACAGAGACTCATTTTAGTCACCTGTCAAATGCGAAAACTGGATTTTGTCTCCTTGGTTCTCTTGAATCAAGACACGTAGCCCAGTATCTCCACTGAGACTTCCCCCACCAACTAATGCCCACTGAGTACAGACTATAGATTTGCAGCAAGTGTTGATCAATTCTTGAGAACGTTTATGTCACAGTTTAAAAACGGCAGTGACCCCCCAAAGAGAACACTTTTAATTAACATAAATGATTTTTTTGGTCTATGATAAAATTAAGAGAAAAAAGGAAGATGCAATGCAGTTCTTGTAGAAGACACAACAAAATATGCTAAAATAGCTGCAAGAAAGGTGTTCAGTTCTCTCAGTCATACAAAGGTTTGTCATAGAACTGGTCCAGGATCCAAATATTCAACCAGAGTTAATACTTTGCATTCATATATTTCAGTACTATATAGAACTGGTGTTAACACATTTCTGTTCTCTCTTAGAGACAACTTAATTTTTCTTTGTCTTTTATTACTTTGGCAACTGAATGTTTTAATTTATTCAATCTGCAATGAATCATTGCCTAGCTTATATTTTCTGTCCAACCATAATGAATATTACAGTGTAGTTTTGTAATCATAGCATTTGTTTCAAAAAAAAAGTTATGGTGTAATAAAGTTTGCATTTTGGGGCTTTGAAAATTAATTTCAATGATAAAATTTTATTGCAACACTTCGGAAAAAATACAATTTGAACAAAATTTGAGGCAGATAGCATTTACGTTTTTCGAACAGAGGTTATCCATGTAGGCTCAGTTTTGATGTCTCTCAATTGATAAGTCAGTTTAACCTGGTTCTATGGGTTAACCCAGAATCTGCTGCACTCTATGCTAAGAGTTGTCTTAGGGTAGTAGCCACTAGGTAACAAACCACCAAATCTCTCCCTAGTTAAGAGGTTCCCTAAGAATGCTGCTTTGTGGCCGGGTACGGTGACTCAAGCCTGTAATCCCAGCACTTTGGGAGGCCGAGACGGGCAGATCACGAGGTCAGGAGATCGAGACCATCCTGGCTAACCCGGTGAAACCCCATCTCTACTAAAAATACAAAAAACTAGCTGGGCGAGGTGGCGGGCGCCTGTAGTCTCAGCTACTCAGGAGGCTGAGGCAGGAGAATGGCATAAACCCGGGAGGCAGAGCTTGCAGTGAGCTGAGATCCGGCCACTGCACTCCAGCCTTGGCGACAGAGTGAGACTCCATCTCAAAAAAAAAAAAAAAAAAAATGCTGCTTTGTTGCCATTTCATTATTCATACTGGTGATTTTCATCTGTACTGAGAACATTGCAATTTCTTGGTCATCAAATATTCAGCTACTAAAGGTATCTCAGGAAAGATGCACAGACTATGCATAGGTAACTGCTTATTCACCAATATACTAAATTACTGTAACATGCTTCCTTCCCCCTCCTTCTTCTGTCTTCTTTGCTAGAATTTCAAATCAATCAGGCAATAGTTCAGTGTTAAATTAATGAGTACAACTGGTTTGACAGCCCAAATTTTCCAGTGGTGCAAATAGAATACAAATCTGTGATAATTTAATTAGAATTGCCACTGTAGTATAGTGGAATTGTTATTCAATTAGAAATTAGGAAACTGAGATTGTAGTTCTGTTTTATTATTAACAATATATCCTGTTGAGTTTTCATTTCCTTATCTATCAAGTGAGGAGTTGAGAGAGGTAGTCCAAAATGTGCCTTAGCTTCCTGTTGTATATTATATGTCTGCCCCTGCATAAATAGAAATAGCCTGTACTTGCATTAACTTAGATTTTGAATACATATTTTCCTTCCTCACTCTCACCATTTATATATTTTTTCTTCATAAAATACAGAGTTACTGCATAAACGATTCAAAATGTCTCTAGAGTCTTATGACAAACATCTCAAGAATTAGGGCTCTCTGAGGAGTGAGAATATAGTGAGGGCATTAAATATATTTACATATTTAAGCTATCCAAATGTGGAAAACCTAAATTAGTTGAATACTGATCGTGAATTTAACATCTTGGCTATGCACTGAAGATGGGTGAGAAATATTCTATCTAGGGCTGCTTATACACAAATAATTTTTAAAAATATGTAATTTTTTATAAATTATAAAACAATTTAATTATACAATACCTACTTGATTTATAGAGTCAATTACAAATTTAATAAATCACCAGTTTTGAAATCTCTTTCATTTCTCATTTTAAAGAGTTAAAAAAAGAAAAAAAAATACACTTTAGCAACAAAATCTAGAATGAAAGGAAAAGATCCCGAAAGAGGCAAATGAGAAAATCCATAAAGTGTGATGTGGCTGATCATAAGGGAAACTGATTTGTCACATACCTAAATATTAATTCACTGAGATAGTGAGTTTTAAAGCATAGTTGAATGTCATTGCCCTTTAAAATGTCAATTTACCAATATCCACAGTTCATCAACTGATTTAATCCTTAACCTTTGGAGGCCTTTAAAAGGCTCAACTGAACAAAGAAAAAAAAAAAAATCTCTTCTAGAGACATGGCAGCCATGAAACTTCAACTATTATGGACCAAAGTATATATAAAAATATGAAACCAATCATGTATGTGTGTGTGTGTGTCTGTGCGTGTGGGATGTGTGTATACACACAAAATATCAGAGGAGATAAATGAAAACATTTATAGACATTAACCTCAGATAGGAGATTATGGGTAACTTTCATAAGATGCTTATTTTTGTTTTTTTAACTTTCTAAAAGGAGTATGAATTATATTTGAAAAATGATAATTTATTAATCAATTAACTAATATATAAGTAGGAGTTATTTGAATATTTCCTCTGTTTCTTCAGCAAGTGGACTCTAACCATCTGGAAGAGTAAATACAAATTTTGCTGCACATCAGAATTATCTCAAGAGCTTCAAAAAATTTCCATTGCCTAGGTTGCACTTCACGCCAAATGAGACTCTGCAAATGAGACCTAGACATCAGTATTTTAACACAACCCCTACCCAAGTGATTCCAATATTCAACCAAATTTGAGACCCAGTGATGTAGAACACAGATAGATGTCCTGGCCACTTAGACTTTCCCTCAAGGACTCTAACTTACGGAAAAATCGTAAAATGATGCAAATTCACAATAATACGTGTTTGGCGATGGCATGCTTAACTAAACTTTTTGTGACCTCCTTTTGGCTGACTTTTCAATAGCCTATCCTTTCTTGATTCATGTCTGTTTTTAAACCTGGTTTAGAAACATTTATGTCAATCTTGTGAACTACTTGATATTCTTCCAATAAATTTCTTATTAATGGAAACTACTCAGTTGTTTGCAACCCAAACCAAAATTGCTATATTTTAATGAATTATTAAGGGAAAGAGTAATTTGAACTATGTAAAAGAGAAAATAAGGAGCTATATTGGTGAAATGAAACATTTATAAAGAAAAAAGGTAGATCAATACTGTTGAAAATAATTACATATATATTGGATATCAAGTACATGACATTATGTTTTACATGTATTTTCTCCTTTATGTTCTCACCAATATAATAAGGTAATTACTATAATTATACTCATGTTATAAATGAACAAGTTATATTTAATGAGTCCAAAGGTATGAAACTAAGTAGTTATTCAAAGCTTATTCTTTTAACCATAATGCTATACTGCTTATTAATGGATGGGGTTGTCATGATGGTGGAAAGAATATTGAGGTAAGATAGAGGTGACCAGAAAATAACTACAAAGCCAGGAGAGTCTTGAAATACATAAGCTTTCATAAATGCATGGTCCTATGACATAATGTTGGCATATTACTTTACTTACTTCAATTGTGTTAATAAAACACTCTAAGATTCATGAAGTTGAATTTTTCATGACCAAAAAATTAAAAGACACATAAACCTATGTGTGGTAAAGGAATACTACTGTTTCTGCTGAATACATTAATCATCTCATTATGTAACCATGAAATGGTATTCCACCCCTGATAAATGGTGGAATTATGTAAACATCTTAAAATCAGGATCTGATTTTGATTCATTTTTGTACCCCTCATGACATCTGAATATTAAAGGGCTTATTCAGGTTTCATCTCTGGCTTTACAGATGCAAAATTCTTATATGCATTTATAATTTCTACATATATTCAATAGAAATTGGCAGTATTTAGAATGTGTAAACATAAAACCAAATGAAACAATCCTTTCCCTGAAAGAGTATTCTCCAAAAGGAATTTGGGGTCCAAATTTTAAAAAGTAGAAATAATGTTACTCTATTTAGGATAAGTATTAAGTCAGTCATTTAGCCTCCAGTGTCTACCCAGGAAAACTATCAAAATTTTTTCTCTATTGTTCATCTTTCTCTTGAACCTCAGAATTCAACCTCCTAACATCTCCATTTGAATGTTTAGACGGAAAACAATAAAACCAAACTAATAGTTACTGCACTTAAACCTGCTCTGCTCTACTTTGCCATCACTTCCTCTTCTACTTCCTTAGACCACTTTGCATCATCTGGTTAGGACTATTGAAACGTCCATTGTAACTGATGTTCTAATGTCCAGTCTTATCTCAGTAAATGCATTCTCCAAAAATAATCTAGAGTGAATATTTTAAAATTTAATTTTGATTGTACACTCCATTGAGTTCAGAATACATTTTATTTTTTAATCTTCATTAAGGCCTTAAATGATCTTGCTTTAACTTTTTGTTCTCTCTGCTATAGCTACACTACATGATTACATTTCTCACACTGATATATCGAGCATGATTACACTTCAGAGTTTTTGCAGTTGTGGTTTCTTCTGTCTAAAATGTTCTCCCAGATAGCAAAGGACTTACGGTTTTATTTCATTTAGTTTCTTTCTCCAGTAGACACCTTAGCAGACAGTTCTTTTCTATCCACCCTATTCAAAGTAAAATCACTACATTGAATACATGAAAATACTCTCTAGGACCATATTTAAATGCTAATTTATGTAAACCTCCTCCTCAGAACTGTACAGATAAGAAAATATAATAAAATAGAATTTTTATCTCCCATGCAGTCTAAAAAGTATATAGAAAAAACTACCAATGTTACTTGTCTGACATTATTCGTTCAGAAAAAAATCTAAAACAAATGAAAAGTAAAAAGTTCTCCGAATCTCTGCAACGTTACTAGATTACAGGAAAAAAATAAGAGAGAGGGTAAAATGCTTCAGCAGGTAAAAGCTCACACACAAAAACATACACCACCCAACTACAGAGTAGGAGGCGATGTTACACAGCACTCTGATATAAATATAATCAAGCAATTTTAGATTTAAGAAATTCTGAAGAAAAGTTTAAATCACAGATTAAAAAATTAGAATAAAAATTGACAACAGAAACCTGAAATGGAAGCTCATATTACTCAAAAAAGACCTTGAAGAATATTCCAGAATCTTCTAAACAATGCAGATATTATATGACACCAAATGAAAGAAAAGCCATGACCAAGTGTACAAAGAAGGGCATATGGTTTGGGAATGGGATGGTTCTAATAAAACAAAATTAAAGATCAAGGTAGAAAGTGCTGATGAAAAAGGATCACACATGGAAAAGAGGCAATGGATAAGCAACATGTGTATAATTGAAACTTCTGAAGTGGAAAAACAAAACAATAAATCGAACTGGTATTTGAAACTTTAATTTGAGAAAACATTCTTGAAATAAAAGAATTCTCTTATCTACATAGTTAATCCAGTAGTGTAGCAGGAAAAATTTCTCAGGACATTTAACTATGACATATGTCAGGAAAGCTTCAATTCAATGAAAAAGGAAAATAAAATAACTCTTATGTGTGCATATAGTCAAAAAAAAAAAGACATTAAAAAACGAGAAAATAAAATAAAACGGAAATTTGATTTGGCCTCAGACTTTTTAATGTCAACACACAGAATAAGAGAACATCAAAGGAACATATTTAAGAATGCCAAGAATAAACAATGTAAGACAATTGCTTTATATTCAGCCAAGTATCCATAAAGTATAAACGCTACAATCAACCAGATTTGAATATATACTAATGCAGAAAGTTTATGAAAAAAATTATTCCAACAAGCCTTTCTTGGAACCTACTAAAATAAGCTTCATTCAATCAAGAGTTTTTTAAAGAAAAATTAATAAAATTATTTTAACAATTGATTTTATTTGTATACAAATTATTATTTATAGATTAATATATTCAAATGTATCTAAAGTATTGAATCTGTCAAAAAAGTGAGGATAACAGTGGGACAATAATACATAAAACTTAATGCTCTGACAAATTAGAAATGACACTCTGGGTAGAGATTGGAGAAGAAAACAAGAAAGTATAATAAGAGTCTGGAAGTTTTCATAGGGAAAGGTGAGAGTCTAATGATATAATTTATAACAGACAAATCAAATAATAGAAGCTGAAATAAGCTAAAGGCAAATTTAAAAATAATGAAAGAGTGAGAGAAAGAAATGAGCCAATGGACAGTAAACAAACTATATTTACAAAGATACAGAGTAATTATAACACAATACACAATAAGTATGTCATAAAGTTATCTGACTAAATTGAGATTCCCAAAATGACTGATATATATATATATATAAAATATATACACACACACACACACACACACATATATATACACAAACAAACACACACACATATATATGTTAGAAAGTGAGTTTCTGATTGGCTTATAAAACAAAAGTACAAGCCTAGTTATGTATGAGAGGTAAAGTGATTTTAAAAAGAAGATAAAAAAGATGTGGAAATGTATGCCATTTAAACAGAAGCGTTAAAATCTACCTTGATATTTGACAGGGCAGATTACAAACCAAAAAGCACTAAATAATATCAAATATACATGTTGTAATGTTCAAGACCACAATTCTCAATGAAGGTATAGATAAAATGGCTATGAATATTCAAGCACCAAATAACACTGCAACAACCTTCATATAGAATAAATTATAGAATGTGAAAGAAAAAATAAAAATATCTTAATGTAAGGGGATTTTAACAGAATTTTATTCATTCAACTCAATCAAAGGAGCAAAATTAAGTAAGGATATAGAGAATCTAAAAAACATAATAAGGAAAATGTAAGGTAGAATATTTAAAGGTATACCCACAATAAATAGAAAACATACCTGCTTTCAAAGTATAGTGATAACAGTCATAAAAATTTACCATTTAATATCACAAACAAAATACCAATACATTGTATAAAGAAAAAATGATATAAAACAAAATTATCTGATTACAATACAATAAAACAAAAATTAATAGGAAAATTAAACAGAAGTCTCTTCCCTTTGGAAATTAACATATAATGCAAGGGAAGATTTAAGACATTGTATGAAGTAATGTTAATAAAAATAGTATATTCTGGAATAAACATGATTTAGCAAAAGAAATGTTCCAATAAAACTGCATAACCTTAAAAAATTGTATCAGTAAAAACAAGAAAGGCCGGGCGCGGTGGCTCAAGCCTGTAATCCCAGCACTTTGGGAGGCCGAGACGGGCGGATCACGAGGTCAGAAGATCGAGTCCATCCTGGCTAACACGGTGAAACCCCGTCTCTACTAAAAAATACAAAAAACTAGCTGGGCGAGGTGGCGGGCGCCTGTAGTCCCAGCTACTC
>NW_016803776.1:1380739-1397712 GCF_001698545.2 Rhinopithecus bieti | reverse complement strand
AAAAGAACAAAATAAAACAAAATTAGCATAAAAACATATTAGTAACAAAATGGAAATAAACAGTTTAGATAATAGACAAGGAAATAAGTAAATAAAAAGTTATTGGGGAAATATCAAGATAAAGGAAGAGCAAAGATATATATGTTCTATCCTCAGAGGTGACGTCACATGAATTTCTTTCTCTAAATAAATTAAAGAAGATAAAGTATTAATTATTTACCCTGCTTTTCATGAGAAAATTCAGCTCATTAACAGTTGAAAAGGAAATTTTGTTACAGAAAAGTATGACAGCTAATAAATAATGTATAACAGATTTTTTAAACCACCATTTTTGACATCAAGTAAAATAATTTTGTGGGGCCAAGATCACTGGATGATAAAAAGGATGTAAAATTATGTGGATAAAATATTTGTACACTGCCAAAATATCACCACACAAATTACTTGACAATTGCAAAGTGAAACTTTTATTTTTACAATAGAGACGTTTGGCAGAAAACACCTTAAACAAATGACCCAATTTACTATCACTAATTGTAAAATTATTTGTATGTCCTGCTTGATGTAATGCATCATAAAACAAGCACCTCTTAAAACTATTTCTGGCAAAGGACAGAGTTAACCTGAGTATAATCAAGCTATTATATCCAACCTGCATTTCAAAAGAAATATATAAGGAGATGTAATGACCCTTAAGGAAACAACGAAGTATCAATTAAAATGAAACAAAATTGGTCTTATTTCTTTAAAAGTGAGTGCTATTTAAAAAAAAAAAAAAAAATGACAAGCCCGACAGAGTGGCTCATGCCTGTAATCCCAGAACTTTGGGAAGCTGAGGTGGGAGGATCACTGGAGTCCAGGAGTTTGGGCCAGCGTAGGAAACAAAGCGAAATTCTGTCACTACAAAAAAAATATAACAAATTATCTGGGCATGGTATGTGTCTATGGTCCCAGCTATTGGGAGGCCGAGGCAGGAGCATCATTTACCCAAGAGGTCCAGCTTAGGTGACAAAGTGAGACGCTGTCTCAAAAAAAAAAAAAAAAAAAAAAAAAAAAAAAAAGAAAAAGAAAAAAAGGAAAGAAAAAATAAGGGAAAGAAGACAGATAATTGTCTTAGATTAAAAGAGATTTCAATCAAATGCAAGTGGAAACTTGACTGGATACTAGCTTGCAGGACCTGATAATAGATTGTTTTCAATTTCTCCAGGTATAATAATTTTATTTGATTTTCAGGAGTATGTCTTCATTCATGAAAAATTTGTGATAATTATCATGATTTCTGCAACATTTATCGCAATGGTCAGCAAGGAGTTTGAAAGGTAGAGATAGAAGACAGAGAGCAAATGAGTAAGAGGAGAGCAAGAGCACCAAGTATTAACAAGTGCTGAATGGGTGTGTTGAGTGGGTATGAATGACTGTTGAAGGGTGTATGAATGGATATGAGTGGGTGTATGCTGTTCATTATAGTTTAGAAATCTCTTATAGTTTAGAAATGTTAGTAATTGATAGCTGAAAAATAACCTGCTGTAATTTTTTGAAAAAAAAAAAGAAAGTCTAAAATATATATATATACCTAATTCCTTATTCTCCTCAATCATGGCCAAAAATGCTCCTCATAACTTGGTAGATCATTTTTTCAAAAGCTGCAATATGAAATGAGTACTACTAAAAATTTTATGACTATTTTAGCAACTGCAAACTGAGTTAGTACAATTTAAAATCTTTAATAGTCTTATTTGTTAAAGAATCCAGAGTTTATTGAATAATCATGCCAGTAATTCCACAGCAATAAAGTTTTTAAATAAACCATTCTTCAGTCTAGACAGTTATATTTTTGGAGCCCTGTACTATATGTTGACAAAGGCTATAAGAGTGATACGTTATTGAGTGAGGAAGAGGGAAAGATGGATTATTCTTGATTTCCTCCTCTCCATGACACTTGTCATCTATGATAATTGTGTGAAGTTCATGACCTATAAATTTAAATTGGTCAAGAAATTAGTTTGGTAGAATGTGTATACCATGTGGTTGTTGGGAGTAGGGAATCCACTTATTCATAATTTTTCTTTTCTCAGAGGGTGGCATTTGATGATTTGCAAGATAGTAGTAGCCTTCATCACCATGGTTTATTACTGATGTGTTTTTTCCTAAATTTTTATCCATAAAATTGACACCTTCATTTTTATTTCATTTTGGGTTCTATGATCCTGGCTTACCAGTGCTACTTTGAGTGTGGGATGACCCTAGCAATATGGTATGCCAAACATTACTAGTTAGCATTCACCCAGACTGGACTTTCCTCTCCTTCCTGGGCACATACATAATAACGTTTTCTAGTTGCTTTCTAGTTAAGGAGAATCATATGACTAGATTTGGTCAGTGGGCAATATAAAACGATGTAAATCATTCCCAGCCTGAAGCAATGAAAACTCACTAAGAGAAACTAGGGCCGGGTTCAGTGACTCACGTCCGTAACCCCAGTGCTTTGGGAGGCTGAGGCAGGAGGATTGCTTGAGACCAGGAATTCAAGACCAGCCTGGGCAACATAGTGAGACCTTGTCTGTACCAAACATTTTTTTTTTTTTTTTTTTGAGCAGTAGCAAGGTTTATTGTGAAGAGCAAAAGAACAAAGCTTCCAAAAAAAAAAAAAAAAAAAGAACAAAGCACAAAGCTTCCATAGCGTGGAAGGGGACCTGAGCGGGTTGCCTCAAAACATTTTTTTTAAAAAAGAAAAATTAGTTGGACAAGATGGTGCATTTCTGTGGTCTCAGATCATACCACATCACTCCAGTTTGGGTGACAGAGCGAGAGAGAGAAAAGAGAAAGAGAAAAGAGAGAAAGAGAGAGAGGAAGAGAGAAGAAGAGAGCGAGGAAGGGAGAGAGAAAGAGGAAGAGAGAGGACGAGAGAGGAAAGGAGAGAGAAAGAGAGAGAGAAAGAAGGAGAGAAACTAACAACTTTGTCCTCTTGTTTTAGTGTGCAATATCAACCAGGATCCATGAAAGTCAATGTAGAACAATTGCCCTCTTCCGTTATATATCAGTACAAAATAAGCCTTTTTGTTTAGGCACCAAATGTTGGCACAGTACAATCTAGCCCATCTTGACTAGTACACAGAGCTTCTTCCTTCCCCTGTGAGCAAAGATTTTCACTTGGTTGCTAAAGTTCCTACTGACACTGCCATTTAATTTGAAATTTTTAGACCTGTGAAACCAGCTCTTTAGGGAACCTTACAATCATCTTTCATTTGTTTCAGCTGGAAAATCACCCGTCACAGATTCTTGAACTGAAGCTACAGTTGCTCCTAAAATCCTTATTTTAGGCACCTACTGAGGAATAATACATCTGGCGTGAACCCCTAAAGACACTTCAGTTGCTTACCTCAGCTATTGCAATGTGCCTTGAGCAGCCTTTGTTTCTGCTGCACTTCTTTTGGCAACAGTAGTCTATTTTCCTGTTCCTTTCAGAGAGGTCTGACTTAAGTTTTCACAGTTTAATCTGCTTGTTTAGTTAGATCCATTCCTCCTCAAACACCTAGAAGTCACATTTGTTTGCTGGAACTCAATGCCTTTGTCCTTTTTCGTTTCCCTTGGTTTTCTAGAGCATATATTTGTTCTTCATATATACTCTTCTAGATTTTGAAATATGTAGTTGCCCACAGTAAGAAATATAAAATCAGTGAATTTTGTTCAAAAAATAATGTTTGCATTCATCTCTGATTTAGATAACCCTATTCTGGAAAGTTCCTACATCAACTTTAGTACTGGCCTGATTGGCTCCTCATCAATATTTTTTGTATTTGCTGTCTTTCCTTAGAGTCCTAATTCTGTAACTTTTTCTAGTATTTTCTCTGTAAGTAGAGACAATTGTTAAATTTCCACCTACAATAACCTGCTTATTACAGTTTTTCTCTTTTCTTTTTTTCTTGTTTTGTTTTGTTTTACTCTTGTTGCCCAGACTGGAGTACCATGGCAAGATCACGGTTCACTGCAACTTTCGCCTCCCAGGTTCAGGTGATTCTCCTGCCTCAGCCTCCCGAGTAGCTGAGATTAGAGGCACCCGCCACCATGCCTGGTTAATTTTTGTAATTTTAGTAGAGATGGAGTTTCACCATGTTGGCCTGGCTGATCTTGAACTCCTGACCTCATGATCCACCCGCCTCAGCCTCCCAAAGTGCTGAGATCACAGGCATGAGCCACCGCACCCGGCCTTCTCTTCTTTTTTCTTCTCTTCTCTTCTTTTGAACCTGAAGACACCCACATACATTCATGCCTGGCCTTACTACTGGCCCTAACAGACGCTCAGCTCAGAAAAGACTATTGTTAATTAGGTTGAGATAAGCAGGAGAGGGCATCCTAAAAACATTCAAGCCACCATCTTCCCAGGATTCCAAAGTTGCATTCATTTGAACTGTCTACCCTCTGATGTGTTTCATATATTTTTTCAATAATTATTTACAGAAAGCAAATTAAGCAACAATAGGTTCTCATTGTATAGGTGATGAAACAAAAGTTTGAAGAGATTCAACAATTTTCTCAGAGTTGCGTAAATAATACATTCTGGATCAAAACCTAGAAGGTTCAGTTTCTTCATTCTCCTTCCATTATATATCATGAATTTGGGTTGTATAGTTGTGTTATTACCTGGCATAGACACTGTCTTAAGCTGCAACTGGAGCCTAAGGAAGCTGTTAACTTAGTAACAGTTACCATCCTTGTTAAACTGTTCTCTTCCTTTCAATCAACTCCATGATGTCTGAGAGCCTAGGCCCCAATTTTAACAGGAAGTAGAAAGATGCTGTATCTTCCTCCTCTTACTACCTGTAAGGCTGACTTACCACAGACATTGGACAGGTACTGCTGAGATTCTGATTCAACATCCAGCAAATCTTTTCCAAGTAACAGAAAAGAAAATCTCAACTTCCAGACCTTAAAATATATCTTTGTGCATTGCAGAAAACCCATAAATGAATATTTAGAAAATAAGGGGAAAATTCTTACCAGAAAGAATTCAAAAGATTCACAAAATAACTCCTCTCTTTTCTCCTGTGAAGCACTTGAAATTCACCTTAATTTCAGTCTCACAAATACCTTACAGCATGTAGTAGCCTTTGATGTTTTATTAAAGAAGCAACTGCTTTGATGATCTACTCATGGGCCAAGGATTGTTCCCCCGCCAGCCAACATCCCACCAATTTTGCCAAAACATTGCCACTAGAAGCTGAAACTCTAGCAAAAGTTTGGTCTTAACTTGGCTCTCCACCAGGTCATCATAAAACCAGAATTTGAAAAATGGTCCATAAGGAAAAGTATAGAGATGATGTGTTAGATAGTAATTAAGAAAGTTTAGGCATAACCTAGGAAAATGTGCTATTGATTTATATCTGTGTAAAACAAAATGTTTCTCTAAAATCTTTATTAATGCTTTACTCTTGGAATAATTTATTCATGATAGCTATTTTTTATTGGCCACTCTGGGTCAATCCCCACTCTTCTTCATCCTGCTGTGTCCCCAGGATACTGACTTCTATAGATTGCACATAAAGACTCCTTAGCTCATTGGTTTCTGGTTAGTTTGTGTGAAGAGAAGACACGAGTAGACAGCAAAAGTACTAGGAGGCTGAAGAAGAGTAAGGTTGGGGTATTTATTACCTCTGTTCCCTTCTTTCTTAGCAATATAGGCTGTTCCTTTCACCAAAAGCTTCAGTTCCTATACAGTAGGAACTGAAGCTATCCCCTTTGGGTAACAGTAACTGCTTCCTTTCCTTCTATCTTCAGATTTAGGGTTTGTAATGATGTCTTACTATTGCCAATATGGGAAACTTACTGTTCTTTGCTGGTTTCCCTAGTCCCTACCCAATAAATAGTTCATTTAGTGCACTCTCTTAACCCAGAATGGATATGTCACGTGCCACTGATTCACTGTGTAAAAGTATTCAGTTGCGGATAGTCTAATGTTAATAAAGGATAATTTAAATATTAATTACAATCTAAAGCCAAAATACTTGGTCTTAAATTGAATTGGATTTCTTCCAGTTTCAGGAAGCTTTCTAAAAATTAGTAGGACTCTCTGAACCTTAGTTTTCTCAAAGGTAAAATAATTTCTCGGCGGGCGCGGTGGCTCAAGCCTGTTAATCCCAGCTACTTTGGGAGGGCCGAGACGGGCGGATACGAGGTCAGGAGATCGAGTCCATCCTGGCTAACACGGTGAAACCCGTCTCTACTAAAAAATACAAAAAACTTAGCCGGGCGAGGTGGCGGGGCCTGTAGTCCCAGCTACTCCAGAGGCTGAGGCAGGAGAATGGCATAAACCCGGGAGGCGGAGCTTGCAGTGAGCTGAGATCCGGCCACTGCACCTCCCAGCCTGGGAGACAGAGCCAGACTCTGTCTCAAAAAAAAAAAAATAAAATAAATAAATAATAATAATAATAATAATTTCTCAGATAATTGTTTTAATATAAAGGATAAATGGAATAGAAATTGGTGCAGAGCCTGGAAAATGTGATGTTGAAAAAATAAGTATTGTGGTGGTTTTTGAACTATGTCAATATCAATAATTTCTTCCCTGGATGGTTCTCTTAGAGTTAGCTCCAAAAGAAGTGTGCATGAGATTTAGGAGGTAAAAGTGAAGCAACAGCTATTCAACTCAGAACACAGATATAGGGCTAGGGGCTGTTGTAGAGTACACATACTTTATTAATCTACTGGCTCATTTCGTTGGTGTTGGGAAGCATTTAGATCCATAGCTCCTTCAGCTTCCACCAAGTCTGTCTTTCCATTTTTTTGAGTCTTAAGCCAGGTGTAAGGGTGCCGCCTTCTTTTGCAGATTTCTCAGATCAACAAGGTTGTAGGCATTAAAAGACAGTGCTGTTTGCAATTTCTCCTTATGGATTACAGTTCGTCTTCACTCTTTTCAACTTTATGTTCAGGTTTTCTAGCAAACTACTGGCTCTACAGATTTATGGCATTTCAAGCTCCTACCAGACAGAGAGGCAATTTCCATAGACCTTTTCACTGGCTTCCACAGTTGTGGATGGTCTAATTCCTGTTATATTCCCTTATTCCATATCACTCATAGTAGCTCTGCTTACCTAACTGAATGCTAATTAATATATGGGTTCTCTTCTCTTCTTCTCCTATTAATGATATGATCACAAATATGACTAAGAATGTAAAACAGAACATTAGGATCTGTTCTTCAGTATGAATGGAGAATCTAGAATAATGTAACAAGCATTTTACCTTCTGGGATCATGAAAGTAAAAAAAAAAAAGATAAAGAGAAACAATATTAAAATTTAGAAGTCTTTATTTCAGGAACTAAGCCCACCCCTCCTCCTTAGTTCCAGATTTTCAGGAGTAGCTTGGAGTAAAGTATTTGTGGCATTGTTTGTCTCTATTCTACAGAAATGATACAGAAGCTTTGTTCAGTGACAGGGAAAGAAGACAATTAATGATTATTAATTTTCACTAGGGTTATTGAGCACACCCTATGTTTCTTTTTTCCCCCAAGATTTCTGTCATTATCCAGTAAGGTTTGGCTTTCAAAGCTTTGCTTCCATATAAAATTTCATGCTCATTTAGCACATGATACATTTGAAGCTGACAGGAGTGATCCACCTGGAACGGCCTAGCAACACTATGCTTAGTCCCAGAAAGCTACAGAAATAGTCTTCTTTGTCTCTTTGATTCTCTGTGGGTCACTTAATAGCAACGGCTCCTCTTTATTCTTTTCCTTTTTGAATGGTGCTTTTGTGAGTTGGAGTCTTGATGTATCTGTCACAGACCTTCCACTTCAGAGGTTAAACTGCAAGATCTAATGAGGGGAAATTATTTTTAGCTTAGCCTCTGGCACTATAAATTTCAGAAAATTTTTGAATTAAGCTTTATAACTTTATAGGAAAAAATAGCAGGCTGCCATTTTAACTCTTTCTCTGTCTCTCTTTTTAACTAAAATCTCAGCAGGTAGTTTTTTAAAAGTATTATTTGTATTTATTTTAGGAGCAACTGCATGACAATTTAATCCCATAAAAATTCTCAGATGCTTCTTATTTTGTGTGTGTTTGTTTTCCAATTAGGCCTCCATCTCTGACTGCTGACATCAGACTAGCAAAGTGCTCAGTCCAAAATCAATGATATGTGAGTGTGGATGGTGGTGTGTTCTGTTCACAGTGGAAGAAAGAATGTACCCCTTAGGTCTAATATTGGAACTGAAGAAAAAAGGAGCTATAACTTTATTTTTAAAATTTGAATTATTTCTCCTGAAGTAGAAATTCATCCTAATGGAGAGTCAAGAAATAAAATAGAGGCTGAATTTTTTTTGGAAACAAGCCCAGTTGTGAATTACTCAGGAATTTCTCCCCAGTAATATGGCTTATCCAAGCCACAGGCCTCACATTTCTGAATCGCACCTTTGGTTATTTCACTGCTTGTTAAAAATTTCATCCAAGAGAAGGTACTGGAAGAGACAAAGTAAAACTGAAGACTTGTTAGTTGGGCCAATGGTCATGAAAGCAAAACATTTATTACACTAACCAGTACGAGCAAGGCAATGAAAGATTTGTAGGGATACCAGGTTTACTACAGACTGGCTTGAAAGAAAGCAACAAATTAAAGTTATTTAACACCACTTGCTAATAATGTTACAAAGTGGGCTTTTATTGTAAAAGAAATTTTAAACATCATGTGGTGGGAAATGGTGGTCCTCATTAGGAACTCAGGGAGGAACTGAAGCTACTCTCTAATACCAGGAAAGGGTGCTTTCCAGGCAGATATTGTGGTGATACTGGAAAGTCTTGGTTAAGGTAGCTATGTGTATTCTGTGAAAACTGTGTAGCTGAGTGTGGATATGTGCTGGGAAACAAAGACAATCTCATGCAAACAAGATGGACAGCTTGTAGTCTTTCTTTAAATATTATAATATGTGCCCATATGTGGCATTCCAGCTTAGTAAAACCAGACTATTAGTCATGGTGATGATAAGGGTAACATTGTTTATTTCTCTATGTTCTATTATTCCTATCTTTATTTTCTATGGTATTGTGCTAAATTCTTTACATATATCATATCACGTATCTTCAAATAAATATTACTACTACCATTTACAGAAGAGGAAATGGAAGTTCAAAGGGTTTAAAAGCCTGACATCACAGAGCAGTGTGTGGAAAAACTTAGACTCAAACCTTCAACTCAAACCTTAGAGAATCTTATTCTCAAACTTTGATTCCAGAGCTTGTGATTTTAATACTGAAGAGAAAGAGGATGGCTCAGACAATAGAGCCATTGTACCATTGTGAATTTAGACAGGAAGATTAACTTTTATGGAATCTGAAAAGGTAGAATTTGAACTAAGCCTTGAAGGGCGAGCCAAGGCAATGGAAGATTTGTAGGGATACCAGATTTATTACAGACTGGCTTGAAAGAAAGCAATAAATTAAAATTATTTAATTAACACCACTTGCTAATAATGTTACAAAGTGGGCTTTTATTGTAAAAGAAATTTTAAACATCATGTGGTGGGAAACAGTGGTCCTCATTAGGAAGGTAACATTGTTATTTCTCTGTGTTCTATTATTTCTATATTTTCTACGGTATTGTGCTAAATTCTTTACATACATCATCTCACATAATCTTCAAATGAAGATATGTGAGATGGTAGTAGGGAGACAGGCTGTCCTATGAGAATGAATTACATGAATACAATTATACAGGCAAATGAAGAAGGAATATGGGATCAGTGAATCACTGGCCTGGATTTTCTCAAAACATTTTTGGATAAATAACATTATGTATAGATGCAATTTATCCATTAAACCATGCTATTGCAACATTTCATTGGTATGCTATCTGAATTTGTAGATATTCGTTATAAAAGGCCATCTCCTGGAATCTATTAGATTGAAAATATATAAAAGATGAAAATCCATTTGACAATTTATTACAAATTTCTAACTGGGAATCCTTGTTGTGTCAATGAACTAATAAATGTAAATGTAAAATGAAGTAAATGTCAAGTTTTATTACTACTATTATTTTTAGGATTATTTGTTAAATGAATGAAGTCCTACAACTTCTCCTGAATAGGACTAAGTTTTCATTTGCAAATATTTACAAGGCCATTTTGGAATGACAAAATTCAGAATGGACTTAGAAACAAATTCTATTCAACTTCTGTGTTAACCCAATTTTTCCTTCCTTCCCCTTCCCTGCTCCCTTTCCCTTCTCCCCTCCTCTCCACTTCCCTTTCCTTCCTTTCTCTGCCTCTCACTCTTCTTTCTTTTCTTTTCTTTTTAGTTCATGTCTGTCTTCACCAGAAAATCTTTATCTATGCCAGGGGAAGCAGAGAAACATAAAACTTTGCTTCAAAGAAAGGAAGATCCCCATGCCTATAATCCCAGCACTTTGGGAGGTGGAGGCAGGCAGATCACTTGAAGTCAGGAATCTGAGACCAGCTTGGCCAACATTGTGAAACCCCATCTCTACTAAAAATAAAAAAATTAGCTGGACATGGTGGCGGATGCCTGTAATCCCAGTAACTCGGGAGGCTGAGGCAGGAGAGTGATTTGAACCTAGGAGTAGGAGATAACAGTGAGCAGAGATCATACCATTGTGCTCCAGCCTGGACAACAAGAGTGAAACTCAGTCAAAAAAAAAAAAAAAAAGAAAAAGAGAAAAGAAAGGAAAGGAGAGGAGAGGGGAGGGGAGGGGATGTTTATGATATTTGACAGTAGTTCCACTGTGGGGTGAAACTCATGATGCAAAAAGAGAACCAAAAATAACAACTTCAATAATTACTCAGCAACATGTATAGAGCTGCTGTAAGCAAAGTAAGGTCATAGCTGTAAGAGCTCAGTGTATCATAATCTCAATGCTCCTGATTCAAAATTGCTAGCAGTGTTGCTTGTTAATGGTCAAAGGGACCCAGGAATGAGAGTGATGTCATGGCACTAGTTCCAGGGGATCTTTGGGTCTTTGCACTTACCTTACATTCTACAAGTTAAATTGCAGAAAAACTCTTTTTTGTTTTCATGTCTAAATCAAGTTTTGTTACATACTATTAAGAATTTTTAGTACTCACTTTATCTATTTAAACAATAGCAGACTCTGTTTCTAGTAATCTAGAAGTTGTTGATTACTAGCCCAATGAAAATGACTGTGGTTATAGGTGAGACTACATTTCCTTTGTTTTGGAAAAGGTAATTTTCTGCTAAAGGATTTAGAGGTGAAGACAGTTTCACAACATGAAAGACGAAACACAGTGTGCAACACTGATTTTCTGATGTTTTATATTAAAACATTTTACTTTTTTTTCTTAGAAGATTGTCCAATATACAGACTCCTATCTGTAAACTGACACTAGAACAGGCACTAAGATCCACAGTCTCTTTCTCACTTTTTTAAAAAAAATCTGACTGAAACTGGATTTAACTCACAAGAGAGTGCAAGTTAGTGAATCATTTAAAGTATTTAAGAAAGAAACTCGGTGCCTATAATCATAGTCAATGAAACTATTTTACTTGTTGACTATGGTCACACAACTGAAGTAATCATTAAAAATTTATTTCCTTAAAGAGGAAATCCATGGAATTTTTTATTTAACATTGACAGGAAGAAGCATGGAAGTTTAGAGAAAATCATCATTTATTATTTTTACTTCATGTTAAATTATACTTACTGAGAAACACAAATAATGAACTATAGTATGGTAAGTGTACAGTCATTTTCTTTCCAATTCTCAAAAGTCAGATTTCCATACAAGTTTAAAAATCAAGATAGGTATGGAGGGAACAGGGAGTTAGCCTCAGTGTTACTGGAGATCAAAGGTCAAGTGCAAGCTTGGTAAAGCAACATTACAGGAGAAGGCTCTCAATGGGTCAGAAAGAATTTAAATCAGCAGGAGTTTTATTAAAGCCTAAGTATGCTTTTCGTTGTTGTTGTTTCCAGACATATTAAGTCTTAAAGAAACTTTGCAACCAACTGATGGGCTCTTCCTGCCCACTGCACAAACAGAGACCACAGCATTGCCATAAAGAAAGAGTTTAATTGATGTGAGGCCAGCTGCACTACGCAGGAGACAGTTATTAATCAAATCAATCTCCCTGAAAATTCAGAGACTAGAGTTTTTAAACGATAATTTGGTGGGAAAGGGTCCAGGAAGTGGGGCGTGTACTGTTGATTGGTTGGGTCATAGATGAAATCAGGGAGTGGAAGCTGTCTTGTGCTGAGTCAGTTTCTAAGTAGAGGTCACAAGACAAGATGAGCCAGTTTATTGACCTGGTTGGCGCCAGCTGCTCCATCAAGTGCAGGATTTGACAAATATCTGGAACACCAATCTTAGATTTTCAATAGTGATATTATCCCTAGGAGCAGTTGGGGAAGTTTAGAATCTGGTGGTCTCTAGCTGTAGGACTCCTAAACCATTGTGGCTAATTTGTTAATGCTACAAAGGCAGTCTGGTCCTCAGGCAAGGAGCGGGGTTTGTTTCGGGAAATGGCTGGTATCATCTTTGTTTCAAAAATTAAACTATAAACTAAGTTTCTGCCAAAGTCCTGCACCCAGGAATGAACAAGGACAGCTTAGAGGTAAGAAGCAAGATGGAGTCGGTACGGTCAGAACTGTTTCACTCTTACAATTTTCTCAGTTATAATTTTTGCAAAGGTGTCTTCAGCATTATCCTCTTTTATGCTAGGTACTCAGTTATCACCTTCATTTTACTGTATTTTCTGGCTTGACTGGACATCTCATGAGGGAATCTTACAAGAAATATCATGAGATAATCTTATAAGAAATATCATGAGATAATCTTACAAAAAATATCATGAGATCTATAAGAAAATCTACCAAACATGAATACACATCTACCCTCTCCTTGGCATTAAAAGGCATTTTTAGAACAATAAACCTTAACCTCTTTCCATCTCACCTCTCACTATTTACAGAGCTGAGAAATCACACACAAACCCATTGGTAATGGCACCTCAAAAGTGGTAGTCCTTCTTAATAGAAATCAGATGTACTCAATTTTGATGTGTGTGAAGAAGGATCTCAGAGAGAATGGATAAATTGGAATAGCACTGCAGATGATTCTAATACATCTTAGAAAAATGAGAATCATTGTTTCCTTCCTCAGATGCTATGGTGAGGATCTTTTGCCTGGAAGCTCCATTTTTCCCAGGCTGGTATGTGGCTATCTTATGAACATGCAGACTAATCATAAGTTTACACTAATGCAAGCATAGGCAAAATATAAAGAAGAGAAACCTAATATTTGATATTTTTAAAGCTTTCACATAATAATTATTAAGAATCATAGCTCTAAATTCTTTACATTTATTTTATGGTATAGCTTTATCTTCATTTTGAAATACACTGCATGTGGCCAGAGTGATGGGAACTCCTTTATGGTTTTTATTTATTTTTTATTATTTTTTTATTTTATTTACTTATTTACTTACTTATTTTTTGAGATGGGGTCTCACTCTATCGCCCAGGCTGGAGTGCAGTGGCACAACCTTGACTCGCTGCACACTCCACCTCCCAGGTTCACGCCATTCTCCAGCCTTAGCCTCCCAAGTAGCTGGGACTACAGGCGCCCACCACCACACCCGGCTAATTTTTTTGTATTTTTATGGTTTTTATTTTTCATGTGGTAAAGTTATCAATTTTATCCTTCTTTAGAGTCAGAGGCTCAGTCCAGAGCCCCTGGATAGATTCTATTCAGATGATTTCTTTGTAATTAGAACTGTGATAATTCTGGTACTTCCCCAAGAACAGACAGGCCCCAGACACTTATTCCTCTGAATAAGTTGGTGTACTAAGATTTCAAAGAGAAAGTCATGACTCAACCTTTCCCAATTTGAACTTTATAATTATAAATGAGTGTTTCCCAAAAGACAGCATACAAATGAAGTATACAATAAAAGGTCATTTGAGATGATTGAATAACCTGTATTCTATGTCAGGTGACATACCTTGCAACTCTGTCATTACCTGTGAGCCACCATGATGTGGTAGAGTGATGAGATATCAATTCTTAGATTCAGCCCACTTTTAATAGGCCCTTAGCTGAGAGTACATTATTGCTCTTGCCGTCCCATATAAATAGTATCTGAAGAAAGGCAGTCATTAAGGGGGCTGAGAAATAATCTCACCCTTTTTGTCACACCAGACATTGGTATTTTTCCCCTTTCACTTCTGGGTACCATATTTCTGTATTTACAGATGCTCAGTGAGGCAAACTGCAACTTTCAAGAATCCAAAATAAAAGAAGAATGTTATTTTCTGGAATATCAATATCCTTGTAATTTGTTCATTTGTTATAATTTTTACTTTGAAATAATTTCAATATTACAAAGAAGCTGTAAGAATAACATAAAGAACTACTGTATAATACTCTCATCCAGATTCTGCAGGTATTAACATTTTGTCACATTTGCCCTCATTTTGTGTGTGTTTATATGTAATTTTTTCTGAATAAATTCACAAAATGTGACAGAATGCCACTTCACTGCTAAATACTTCAGATTAATTTTCCTAAGAAGAAGGATATTCTTATATAAGCACAGTATAGTTATCAAAATAATTGTAGCCAAGAGTAGCACAATGTATTATCTAATCTACAGATCTTTTTCCAATTTATCTTATCCTCAGAATCAGTGTTCTTCATCGTATTTCAGGATCCAATCCAGAATAGATTCTTGTTTTTTTTTGTCAGATCTTTGTCTTCCATGAAATTCAATTTTTGAAAAGTAAAGAACTTTTTTTTTTTAATAGTTTTTTGGTTTGGGCTTGACTAATGTTTTCCTGTAAGAAGATTTAGGTGACTCATTTTCAGAAGGAATATTCCAGTGGTAATGAAGTGACTTTCTTAGCATATCATATCTGAAGGTCCACAGTATTATTTTGTTCCATTAATAATGATGTTAAATGTGATCTGTTGGCTAAAGTGATGTCTACAATATCTCCACTACAGTTACTAGATTTTTCTCTTGTTATTGATAATGAACTTTTGAGAAGATACTTTGAGACTATGTAAATATCTTGTTTCTCATCAAACCCATCAGTTTGATGATTTTGATTAAATCAATTATTAGTATGATGGTTGCCAAATTTTAATTTTCTAACTTGACTGTTTATTCTATAAGAATAGTATTTTACCATAAAAAAGAGAGGTGATTCTTGTTTGTTTGTTTGTTTGTTTGTTTGCCATTTATATGCTTATAATTAAGAAACCTTGACCTGGATGCTAGGTATAGTTATTGCTACTTAGGTGATATAGTTTCTAAGACCTGTTTGGGGAGACATGGGTAGAAAAGATGTGTAATACAGAGACACACACACATGAAAAAACATACATATCTGTCTAATCTATCTGAAAAACCATGAACCTGTACTGATACTTTTAGTCTGAATCCAGTATCACAGGCTTAATTTGAGTCTTCTCTCCTTATGCTTTACTTTTTAAAATCACTTACTTGTTCATTCCTAGAATACACAAAATTCGTTTCAGAAATATCAACCCATACCACAGCTACAAACAAATCTAGCAACAAGAGTTCAATATTTGTGTACAGTTTTTTAAAGCTTTATATATATATATATAAAGAATATATAGTAAAAATGTTCAAAAAAATTTTTTTTAATTAGCTGTCACACCCTCAAGTGTTATGACTTTATTTATTTGAAACATAATTAGGCTTATGAGTTTCTGCTTCTATTTCAAGTACTCCCCCAACAACTTTGTGGATCCATTATTTATGTTTAACTATGCAAAGTATTAACATGTGTCCAAAGTAAGAATTATACAAAAAGATAACAGAAAAGTATCAGGCCCCCACCAAAATCCCTCTGCTTNTATATAAAGAATATATAGTAAAATGTTCAAAAAAATTTTTTTTAATTAGCTGTCACACCCTCAAGTGTTATGACTTTATTTATTTGAAACATAATTAGGCTTATGAGTTTCTGCTTCTATTTCAAGTACTCCCCAACAACTTTGTGGATCCATTATTTATGTTTAACTATGCAAAGTATTAACATGTGTCCAAAGTAAGAATTATACAAAAAGATAACAGAAAAGTATCAGGCCCCCACCAAAATCCCTCTGCTTCACTTTCAAACACTCCCAAGAGACAATCACAAACATTTGTTTCTGGTTTATCCTTCATGTGAGTGTCCATGGTGATGTTTTCCTGTTTATAAAATATAAGCAATACATATTTTTTTCTTATTTTCCCTTTCTTGCACAATAGGTAATATTAAATACATGCTTATATGATTTTGCACTGTTTTTTTTTTTCACTGAACAATATATCCTGGAATCACATAGTGTCATTTTTCATTATTTGTTGGAGCTACATGACAATCTATTGTGGGCAGGCCACAACCAAACTCTGGTACATGAGCATTTGGTTACTTCTGATATTTTGTAATTCCAAACGATGACTCAATAACCTGGAATAGATCTATTTCATATTGTTGAATGTATACTATAGGGTAAATGACAAGAAATGGAATACTGGGTTGAACGTGTAAATAGTTTTGACAGATTTGCCAAATTTTCCTCCGTAAGTGGTGTACCAATTTGTATTCCCACGTGTGAGAATGTCTGTTTCCCTACAGCTTTGCCAACAGAAGAGGTTGTCAAGCTTTAATATTTCCAGTGTGAGAATTTCAAGATGATATTTCAGTATAATTTAAAACCACATTTCTCTGATTGCAAATAAAGCTGAATATCTTTTGACACCTTTAATACTTTTATGCAAATTGTTCATTTCTTTGGCCCATTATTATTTAATATTTGGGTTTTTTCCCTTAAATCTAACAGAATTCATTTATAAATAATCCTGAAGAAACTGAATAACTATATGAAAAATAATAAAACTTTTCCCCAAATGTTAAAGAACTTGTCTCTATATACATTTCTTATCTATTATTTGTATTAATATTAATATTTGTATTAATAACATATATAAATAT
>NW_016803776.1:1352264-1377784 GCF_001698545.2 Rhinopithecus bieti | reverse complement strand
AGCAATGGCGGGGGCCCTCCCCCAGCCTCACTGCTGCCTTGCAGTTAGATTGCAGACTTCTGTGCTAGCAATGAGGGATGCTCCGTGGGCGGGCCTGGGACCCTCCCGGCCAGGTGTGGGATATAATCTCCTCGTGTGCCCGTTTGCTAAGACCCTTGTTACAGCACAGTATTGGGGTGGGAGTTACCCAATTTTCCAGGTGTTGTGTGTCTCAGTTCCCCTGGCTAGGAAAAGGGATTCCCTTTGCCCTTGCGCTTCCCAGGTGTGGCGATGCTGCGCCCTGCTTCAGCTCTCGCTGGTCGGGCTGCAGCAGCTGGCCAGCACCGATTGTCCGGCACTCCCTAGTGAGATGAACCCAGTACCTCAGTTGAAAATGCAGAAATCACCTGTCTTCTATGTCGCTCGCGCTGGGAGCTGGAGACTGGAGCTGTTCCTATTCGGCCATCTTGCTCCGCCCTTCGGTTTTTGTTGTTTTAATCTTATGAAGTTGCATTTAGTTCATCTCCATTTTGACTCAAAATCAATATCCTTTTCTACACCAAGGTTATAAAGAAACTAACTCAGGTTTCTGCTATTACTTTCATGGTTTCATTTTTACATTTAGCTCCCTGATCTATTTAGAGTTTATTTTTGTGTTTAATGTGAAGTGTAAACCAAATTTTATTCTGTTCATATAGTAATCCCATTTCTTCAGAACTGTTTAGAAAATGTTTATATTTCCCTAGTTATTTAAGATGCCACCTATATTCCTGTATACCCAGGACTATTTCCAGACTTTTATTCTATTCCACTGACATTTCTTGTGCTAATATCACACTGGTTTACTAGATTGTAACATCTATTAAGTCTAGTGTCCCCAACTGCTTTCTTTTCCAATTTTTTCCTAATTATTTGTTGTTGCTATTTTGCCATATAAACTCTAGTAACTAGAAAGACTCTGATATAGTTACTGGTATTTAGTGAATTTATAATTTAAGGAAAGCAGAAATATTTTTCGTATGGGTTTTGTATATTCCTTGTTAAGTTTATTTGTAAATATTTTTCTTTTTTATTTCTATTGTATGTATGATTTTCTTTACCATTAAATCCCCTAACTGGTTATCATTTTATTAAGATTATAGATTTATTTATGTTATGCCAGCTACCTTATTATACTCTTACTGTTTGAGTATGTTAGTTTTATTATTGATTCCCTAAGATTTCCTAAGAACACTTCCATGTCATCTGAAAATGGTTATTGATTTCTTTTATATAGCTGCTTTGGCTATTAATTCAATGCTAAATTGTAGCGGATATAGTGGTGCATTTTTGTCCTGATCTTAGTGAAAATGTTGCTAGAGTTTCCTCATTTCTTAGTATCTTAAGATGCTGGCTTTATGAATGAGGTTAATGCATTTTATCAGGCTGAGGAAGTATCCATCAATTCATTCTTATAGTTTTCTTGTTTTGAAATCAGCAAGCAGTGTAGAATATGTCAAAGTTTTTTGTTTTATTTTGTTTTTCTCATGCATCTATGAAGATTAATCATGTTATAAGTGATGTTTTCTGTAATTTTCTTTTGTACTGCCTTTATCAAATCGTTAAAGATTTGCTAGAATTTATTTGGGTGTTCATCTAGGCTTTCTCTATTTATTTCATAGAAGTTAGTAAGTTTGGGAAAACAGGCAGCCCTAATATATCATCTATTTAATCTATAAAAGCACTCAGGCCTCTGTGATTGGTAGGACCCAGGGCAAGAACAGAAATGGAGATCTACATAATGTTTCTAAATATTTCAGAGTTATAAACTAAGCAATAAAGTGTGAATAATGTGTTTTGTCTTCCTACTTTGATAAATACACCTTCCTATGGCTCTGTAAGGCCAAGTTTGAGTTTAGAATTCTCATATTCATCACTGTTTTATTCTGCATCATAATGGCATGGAGAATGGCAATAACAACCAACTCATTTGTTTTGCCTTTTCTTCTTGCTGTGGGTAGCCACAGTAGATGTGTGTGTACATCTGAGACCACATGACCATTGTCTTCTCATGCCACTGTCTCCACAAAGAGCTGCCTGTTGTCCATTCCATGGGCAGTTTGTACTTAAGAGGACTAGCCTGGGATGGGGGCCCTACAGTCTCTAGAAATGCATTTAAGTTTATTGGAGCATAATATTTCAGAGTGTAATGTACTCAGAGCCTGGTCAAGAAGGGGTAACATGGATTTGCTGTGGAAATTCCACTTGGCCCTGTGAAATGGTTGTCTCTTGGAGACAGGTAAGTCTTGAAGAATGTCAGAGTGGTCCTATAAGTATAGCCAGACCCTCATACAACCTATACAAGGTTGCCTGAGTCCAAAGGGAGTAGTATTAAAGAGTAAAGCAAAATGGTTTTGCCTGTCAAATTTGTGTGTTTTGCATTGCAGCAGAAAATGTAAAAAGAAAGAACAAGTAAAAGAAAGGAACAAGTCTTCTCTTGCTAGGCTGACTCGCTCCAAGACCTAGTGATAGGCAGCAGAGCTCTGAAAAGGATTTGATGACATTATCTGCAAAACCAGAGCCCTCAAGGAATGTGCTCCAGAGCCCCCTCTCTTCCCAGTTACAAGCAAATATGAGAAAACAGGTGTTTCTCCTCTCCTAGCTCCCCTCCCCATTTTTGTAAATCCTTCCTTAGTGAAACTCAAGGTTACTTCACAAAGTTTTACAGATTCCTGTTTCTCTTCTGTGTAAAATAACAAGGTCACAAGACATACTTGAGTAAGACAGGTACCAGCTGTAAACCCTGCCTTTTATACTCTTACTGTTTGAGTAAGAGTATAAACAGAACTTGACAAGTTCCTGTTTTTCCTCAAGTTGCAAAAGCTGTCACTGTATGTCACTGTATACAGCTGTCACTGTATGATTAACTGCCTTTGTTCTCCTTCTGTAAGCCTGTTTGCCTGCCCTGTAAGTTTTGCGCTGCTAGATAGACAACCCCCTTGGTTGCATGTATAAGTCAAGCCCTCTCTTTGTTCAGGGCTCAGCTTTTCTGATGTGAATCTGCTGGGCCTGAGTGCACTCAGTAAATCCTCCTCTTTCACCCATTTGATCTCTCTGGTTCTCTGATTCCTGCAGTATTTTTCTGGGGGCTCTTCTGGGATTGGAGACAACAGGTTTACTGTCTCCTTTGCCTGTGGGACTTGAACCCCAGGCCAGGGGAGACCCATGACCCCAGGTGCCATTGGGAGAACTTCAACACAGAAAGGAGATCAGCTCTCCCACAACCTGGTGCCCTTCCCTGACAACACAACGGAACCTAAGGGGCTACAGGACAATTCTTGGGACAGTGTGCTTCAGGACCATGGTAAGGTTTGGGACCCAAGGCAGGACCCATCCCATAAGGATGGAAGGGGAACTTGATCACCTCCCAGGGTGTAACTAGTAGCCCAGTACAGGACGCGAGAGTGGCTCGCAAAGTTGGGGAAACTTACACCCCATCCAACCCAGGATGAGAAAGTGACTCTCTAAGTTGGTTGAGAAAGGAACTGGGAGTGGGAAAGTGTGTGAGTGCTTATAAAAGAGGCAGTTCCAGGAGGGTCCAATGTGGGCAGTGATGTGTGAGGGCTGCAGTCTCTTAGCATAGACTGTATGATATGTGGGAATTGTGGGACCAACCAGGACTAGTGGTGATCTGCATATGGCTCAGGGAGGTACCCCACAATTTAGTAATTGTGGGAGATTAACAGACACTCCAAAGCTAAGCAGTGTCTGAAAACTCCTGTGAGGGGGGGTGGTCTCATTGGTCTGAAGCAAAAGAGAGAGACAGTGCATGGCACCATAACTGGGAGAAATGGGAGGGAAGTTGTCAAAACCCACTCCATTAGAATACATGTTAAAGAACTTTAAAAAAGGTTACAAGGGGTACTATGGAACCCAGTTGACCCCCTAGAGGTTAAGAACTCTGTGTGAAATAGAATGGCCTTCTTTTGATGTCAGATGGCCGGTTGAAGGGACAGTATATAAAGGAACAATTGGCCATGTATATCGGGTGTTAACCAGTGTTGGAGGACAGCCAGGGCACCCAAACAAGTTTCCTTACATTGACTCGTGGCTAAATGTGGTCCAAAACTGACCTACATGGTTACAGCCCTGCCTGGTGGCTTACTGCAAGATGCTTCAAGCTGGAGCTGAGCCTAAAGTGAAAGTCAAGCCAGCTTCACTGGCAACTTGGAAATAAAGGAGGAATCACATAAAGGACAGGAAAAACCACTATCACAGGAGCCACTAGAGGAAACAGAAATCCCTCCTCCTTGTACTTCATGATCCCCCATTTGCGGGGGCCAACGGCCCACATGGAGTCAGATTCAGATGATGACACACCCCAAGCTTCACCCCAGAGGGAGGAACCAGAGCCCCCACCTCAGGGGTTTAAGGAGGAAAGTCAGGATGATCAGGCAAGCTTTCTCCAGTCTGGCCATACTTGGGCTTTGCAGATGCCCCTCTGGGAAATGCAGGGACCCCTCTATTATGATGAACATGACCAGATTCAAGGGGGGCAACAAACCTTCATTTATCAGCTTTCTTGACCACTGTTCTAAACTGGAAATACTATAGCTTCTCTTATGCAGAGAAGCCACAGGCCCTCACAGGTCTAATTCAGTCCATCTTCCTGACACACAATCCAACCTGGCCAGATCGCAAGCAACTCCTTCTAATGCTGTTTAATACTGAAGAGTGCCGAAGGGTGACCTGGGCAGCCCTCCACTGGATAGAAGCCAATGTGCCAGAAGGCACACTTAATGTCCAGGCATACGCTCACTGGGAAGCAGAAGCAGACCCTCACTGGGACCCAAATGATGCAACCCAGTTTCAGCACCTGCAGAAGTACCAAGCAGCACTTCGTGAGGGCTAAAGGAAAGCAAAAATAAGGCAATCAATTTAGGAAAGATCTCAGAAGTGCTTCAAGGAACTGAGACTCTGTGAGGCATTCAGGCTTTACACTCTGTTTGACCCTGAGGCTACTGAAAATCAGTGCATGGTAAATACAGTGTTTGTAGGACAAGCCCAGAGGGACATCAGGCAGAAGCTGCAAAAGCCAGAGGGTTTTGCAGGCATGAATGCTACTCAGCTTATAAAAGTAGCCACCAAGGTGTACGTCAACCATGACCAGGAGGCAAAAAAGGAAGCTGATCGGATACTTAGGAAAAAGACTGATCTGCTTGCAGCAACCCTCACAGAAAGGGAAACTGGCATCGCCAAGGGATGCAGACGCGGGCACGGGAAGGGCCAGGCTGGGCAGAGGCCCAGAAGCCTGCCAAGGCTAGATAGGAATCAATGTGCACAATGCAAAATGAGAGGACACTGGAAAAATGAGTGAAGATAGGACAATGAAGAAGATAACCAAGGCTGTGAGACAAACAGGCCACCAGCCAAGGGCTGCCGCACCCTGAGGGAACTGGATACCAACCTGAACAGGCTTACAGGGACTGGAGGATATGAAGACTAGGCCAGACCAGGCTCCATCACCGAAGGCCCCCAGGAGCCCATGGTCACAGTGGAAGTGGGGTGGACTTTATGGTAGACACCTGGGCTGAACATTCAGTGGTGACCCAGCCCATAAGGCCACTATGCAAATACCATACAACTGTTGTTGGGGCTTCAGGGGTCCCAGAGAAAAGGCCATTTTGTCAGCAAAGGAGGTGTGTCATAGGAGGACAAGAAGTTCAACATGAATTCCTATACCTCCCAAATTGCCCAGTTTCCCTGCTGGGAAGAGACCTACTCCAAAAACTGTAAGCACAGATTGCTTTTGGGCCACAAGGAGATAGGACTTTAAACCTGATTCTCTCAAAGGCCATGGTGATAACCCTTACCATCCCACAGACTGACAAATGGAGACTATACACAAAAGAGTCACCAGAACTGGGAATAAATGAACTGTATGGGCTACTTAATAAAATGCCTGGAGTATGGGCTGAAGATAACCCACCTGGGCTGGCTAAAAATCAGGCGCCAGTAGTAGTAGAGTTGAAACCAGGGGCAACCCCAGTTCAGTTCCGCCAGTGCCCACTTTTCCAACAAGCCATATGGGGCATTCACAAACACTTAGAGCAGCTCTTCAAACATGGAATCATAGTCAAATGCCAGTCACCCTGGAACACTCCTCTCCTGCCGGCACAGAAACTGTCTGGTGAATATAGGCTGGTGCAGGGCTTATGTGCTGTGAACGAGGCTACAGTGACCATCTACCCAGTGGTACCTAACCCATATTCTTTAACGGGACTTATTCCAGCAAGTGCTGTCTGGTTTACTTGCCTAGACCTGAAAGATGCATTCTTTTGTCTTCGCCTGGCACCAATTAGTTAGCTCATCTTTGCATTTCAATGGGGTGAATGGCAATTCACCCAGACAAGACTCCCACAGGCGTTCAAAAACTCTTCCACAATCTTTGAAGCAGCACTGACTTCAGATCTCAAGGCCTACACCTAGCCAAATGACAACTGTGCCTTGCTGGAATATATAGATGACCTGCTTCCAGTAGATCCAATGCAAGAGGACTGCCTCCAGGGAACCCAACACCTCCTCTACCTCCTGTGGAAAACCGGATATAAGGTGTTCAGAAAGAAGGCTCAAATCTGTTCCAAAACAGTCTAGTATTTAGGTTTTGAAATGAGTCAAGGGGAATGATGGCTAGGCAGTGAGCGAAAGTGGGCTGTTTGTGCACTCCCAGCTCCAACCGCCCAGCACCAAATAAGATAATTTTGGGGGTCAGCAGGGTTCTGCCGCATTTGGATCCCAAATTTATCACTGATGGCCAGGCCTTTATATGAAGCCACAAAAGCGGCGGAAGGGAACCCCTCCTTTGGGAGGCTGACCAAGATAGGGCATTTAAACAAATCAAAGAAGGCTTAACCCAGGCCCCAGTCTTAGGACTGCCTGATCTAACTAAACTTTTCTTTCTGCATGTCCATGAATGAAAATAAATGGCAATAGGGGTCCTAACTCAAGTCATAGGATCATGGCACCATCCAGTGGCATACTTATCTAAGGAATTGGATCTTGTGGCACTAGGATGGCCTCTGTGCCCTAAAGCACCAGCTGCCACAGCCCTACCGGCACAAAAAGCTGACAAACTGACCGTGGGACAGCAACTGAGCATCCAGTACCACACTTGGTTATAACTTTAATGGATCAGAGAGGACACCAGTGGTTATCAAATCCGAGAATGACTCAATACCAAGGGCCCCTATGCGAGAATTCTTGCATAACTCTAGAGACAATAAATATCCTAAACCCAGCTACCTTGCTCCCAACTGAACCAGGACCAGGAGACCCCCTTCATTGTTGTGCAGATGCAGTAGACGAGGTATTCTCAAGCCAGAGGGATCTCACAATCAATCCCTCAGGGATCCAGATGTAAAATACTTTACAGGTGGAAGCAGTTTTGTACTAGAAGGGGTCTGGTGGGCCAGGTATGCAGTAGTAACAGTAGGATCAGTGATAGAGGCTCAGTCTCTGCCTACTGGAACATCAGCCCAGAAAGCAGAGCTAATAGCCCTGACAAGAGCTCTCTGGTGTCAAAAGACAAAAAGGTCAATGTCTACACAGATTCCAAATATGCCTTCGCCATGTTGCGTGTTCATGGGGCTATATATAAATAAAGAGGACTCATAATTGCTGGGGGTAAAGAAATAAAATATAAAGAAAAAATTCTACAGCTTTTAAATGCTGTATGGGCCCCAAAGAAAGTGGCAGTTATACATTGCAAGGGACACCAAAAAGCAGGAACACTAGAGGTCAAAGGAAACAGAAAAGTGGAGAGAGAGGCAAAACAGGCAGCAACGGCTACCCCTCAGTGTAAAGAGGAAGCCATAGCTTTACCTCTCCTCCCAGAACCTCTCCTTCTAGAGGTCCCAAATTATTCTCCAAATGAAAGGGCCTGCTTTGCCAAAGAAGCTGGAAGTTACATTAAAGGAGAATGGTGGAGACTCTCCAATAGGAGGCTAGCCATCCCTGAAATACTAGCCCCTAGATTTGTGAGGCAATTCCATCAAGGAACTCATATAGGAAAAGTGGCACTAGAAACACTACTGGGACATCATTTCTATGTGCCACGGCTCACTGCCATCACTCAAGCTGTTTGTAAACAATGTCTAATTTGTGTCCAGAATGACCTATGGCAAGGGCCCACTCAGCCCCCAGGAATTCAAGAAATGGGAGCCAAACCCTGTGAAAACCTAGTCATGGACTTTACTGAGCTGCCCCAAGCAGGGGGCTATTGGTACATCTTAGTACCCATCTGCACCTTTTCAAGATGGATGGAGGCTTTCCCTACCAGAACAGAGAAAGCATGAGAAGTAACTACTATGCTAACAAGGGACATTATCCCTAGATTCAGACTGCTTCTGACTCTAGGGTCAGACAATGGGCTAGCATTTGTAGCTAAAATAGTTCAAGAACTAACACAACTTTTAAAAATAAAATGGAAATTACACACAGCCTACCAGCCACAAAGCTCAGGAAAAGCTGAATGCGTTAACCAGAAACTCAAACAGCTACTGAAAAAATATTGCCAAGAAACCCATCTGAGATGGGATCAGGTCCTGCCTATGGTTCTCCTCTGAGTCAGGTGCACCTCCAAGTCAGGTGCCCTATGAGATCTTGTTTGGCTGGCCACCTCCAATCATAGATCAAATTAAGGGTGATCTCTGTGAACTAGGGAAATTATCCTTGAGAAGGCAAATGCAGGCTTTAGGAATAGCCATGCAAGAAACTCATGGTTGGGTATGGGAAAGAATGCCCATAAGACTGACAGACCCAACACACTCCTTTAAACCCAGGGACTCTGTTTGGGTTAAAAAATGGAATCCAACCACTTTGGGACCCATATGGGATGGGCCCCATACTGTAGTCTTGTCCACTCCCACAGCTATTAAAGTAGCAGAAATTTTACCTTGGGTCCACCACAGTCAGCTGAAACCAGCAGCCCAGAACAAGTGGACCAGCCAACAGGAACCAGACCATCCCATTCGGCTGATCCTATGTTGAGAACAGGTTGCCAATGGAGCTAGCAACTGCTCTACACTGGTCATTCTGGAAGCTGACCAGTCTATGGACAGCTGAAGCTTGAGGAGACAACTGCTCTGCTCTAGTCACCCTAGGAGCTGACAAGCCTATGCACAGCCAAAGCTGGAGTAAAGTAATATAGTTAGAAATATTGGGTCTAATAGTTTTCCTTGTAATACTAGTTGTTTTTCTTTCATTCTGCCGCCTTAGTCAGCCTCCTTCACCAGGAGAAAGCCTTTTCTGTTCATGCTGGGTGTAAGTATGTCACTCTTTACCTTGTTCTTACTAATCCCCGTATCTATGTTAAAAGGAGAACTCTTAGAAGGATTGGAAGGACGCCCACAATGTTCTCAGACTACATGGTCAGGGAGCACTATAACCAGAAATCTATTGTACCACACTCATTATGAGTGTACCAGAACCCACCTAGGAACCTGTACTCACAATCAGACCACCTACTCAATCTGTGACCCAGGGAATAACTAGCCTTATGTATGTTACTATATCTTTGTACTTCAATGTCTACCAGGCAGTGTTTAAAGACTTCATCGCCCCTGTAGCAACTTGTATAAATGTAAGAACTCCCCCTGCTTGCTCCACTTGGGACTGTGTGACATTGACTACTAAACAAAAGCAGGTCATGTTTACCCAAATCCAAGCAGACCTAAATTGTAAAACAAATGCTTGCAATCTTGTAAATTTCACAATCCTGGAGCCAAATTCACCAATATGGACTAGAGGAACAGGAGCACCAATAGGACATTCCTATTTAACCAAGAATCCAAGGGGGAAAACTATCTTTAAAAATAATTTTCTGTGTATTATAAAGAAAACTCGGGTCGTTCAGCCCAACAATTCAAGTCATTCTATGAGCAGATCAAACAGAAATTGCCTGAACCCCTCCCATAGCCAAAATCTATTCGCCCAGCTGACAGAAAGCACAGCCAGCAGCTTACCCATCTGTTCATGTTACGTCTATAGGGGAACAAACATGGGGACCAGTGGCCATGGGAGGCAAACGAAACAATGCCTCAAAATAACTTTACTGTGACCATCCCCTCCCCCAAACCAACACTCACAAGCTTGAGCGTCTGACTCTTAAAAACCTCTATTATCGGGAGATTCTGCATTGCTCGCTGGGGAAAAGCCTGTACAGACCCAGTAGGAGAATTAACTTGCCTAGGACAGCAATATTACAATGAGACACTAGGAACAACTTTATGGAGAGGCATAAAGAATGACTCCGAATCACTGCACCCAGGCCCATTCTCCCATTTCCCTCCTTTAAACCACTCTTGGAACCAGCTTGAAGTTCCAAATACCTGGCAGGTGCCCTCTGACCTCTACTGGATCTGTGGGCCACAGGCACATCAACAACTGCCAGCTAAACGGTCAGAGGCCTGTGTACTCAGAACAATTAGGCCCTCTTTCTTTCTAATCCTGCTAAGGCAAGGGGAAGTCTTAGGGTACCCCATCTATGATGTAACTACAAGGAAAAATAAGAGGGGCATAACCATAGGAGATGGTATAACCATAGGGAATTGGAAAGACAATGAATGGTCCCCTGAAAGAATAATCTAATACTATGGCCCAGCCACCTGGACAGAAGATGGAAAGTGGGGATACTGCACCCCTATATACATGCTGAACCGCATCATAGGATTACAGGCAGTACTTGGGCTAATTACTAATGATACTGCAAGAGTCTTAAATCTGTTAGCCTGGCAAGCTACACAAATGAGAAATGCCATCTACCAAAATAGACTGGCCTTAAACTACCTCCTAGATCAAGAAGGAGAAGTATGCAGAAAGTTCAACCTAACTAATTGCTGTCTAGAGAGTGATGACAATAGAAAAGTCATCAAACAAATAGCTGCCAGAATCCAGAAAGTAGCCCATGTCTCAGGGCAGGCTTGGTCTCCAGATTCACTCTTTGGGGGCTGGTTTCCATTTCTTGGAGGATTTAAAACCTTAGTAGGAATAGTTCTGGCCATACTAGGGGGCTCCCTCATACTTCCTTGTCTTTTGCCCCTCCTTGTTAAGAACGTGCAGTCAGCTATTGAGGCTCCCGTAACCAGGCAAACTGCTACCCAACTAATGGTTCTAATATCAACCCCTGCTGAATAGGAAACTAGGGCATCATGAAGGGATAAATTCTGATGATGATGCTTTCTATAAAACTTCATTTATAAGAAGCATCAAATTGGGGGAATGAAGCAGAAAATGTAAAAAGAACGAACAAGTAAAAGAAAAGAACAAGTCTTCTCTTGCTAGGATGACTCGCTCCAAGACCTAGTGATAGGCAGCAGAGCTCTGAAAAGGATTTGATAACATAACATTATCTGCAAAACCAGAGCCATCAAGGAATGTGTCTCAGAGCCCCCTCTCCTCCCAGTTATGGGCAAGGATGAGAAAACAGGTTTTTCTCCTCTCCCAGCTTCCTGCTCCATTTTTGTAAATCCTTCCTTAGTGAAACTCAAGGTTACTTCACAAAGTTTTACAGATTCCTGTTTCTCTTCTGTGTAAAGTAACAAGGTCACAAGACATGCCTGAGTAAGACATGTACCAGCTTTAAACCCTGCCTTAGCTTGATAAGTTCCTGTTTTTCCTCAAATTGCAAAATTTTTCACTGTATGATTCACTGCCTTTGTTCTGTTTCTGTAAGCCTGCTTGCTTGCCCTGTAAGTTTCGTGCCACTAGATGGCCAACCCCCTTGGTTGCATGTATAAAAGTAAAACCCTGTCTTTGTTCAGGGCTCAACTTTTTGGATGTGAATCTGCTGGACCTGAAGTGCACTCAATAAATCCTTCTATTTCACCCATTTGGTCTCTCCAGTCCTCTGATTCCTGCAATAGCATGTGTAGGTGTATGTGTGTTTGTGTTCTGTAATACTAGTGAAAGTGTGGACAATGAGATTTTCTTTTCATTACTAGTAATAGAATCATTTGAAAAGCAATTTGAACATATGTATATATTTACCTAGTAATTAAACATTTGGGAACCTAGTTTAAAAATTAATGTGAAGAAACTAAAACCTTGATTTTGGAAATGATTGTTGTAGAATTTTATATGATGGTCCCAAATGGGAAATAGTAAAAATGTCCAATTCTAAGAGATTAGCTAAGCAAACTATGATCTTTTCACCAAGTAGACTATTACTTAGACATTAAAATTATTATAACTATTATTTTTAGAGATATTCTCACTCTGTTACTCAGGCTGGAGTACAGTGGTACAATCATGGCTCACTGAAATCCTGGACTCCTGGGCTCAAGCAATCTTCCCACCTCATCCTTCCTTGTAGCTGGGACTACAAGCATGTACCATGAAGCCTGGCTAACTTTATTTTTATTTTTTTGTAGAGACAAAGTCTTGCTATGTTGCCCAGTCTGGCTTGAACAGCTGGATTCAAGCAATCCTCCTGTCTCAGCCTCCTGAAGTGCTAGGATTACAAGCATGAGACATCTCTCTTGGCCTATTATTTGAAATACTATATAATCCCATAGAATAATGTTTATGATATATTATTGAACAAACTATACAAATTATATATAGTTATACAATTATATATATATATAACTATATACAATGTGGTTTAAACTGTGTCAAAATAATTTTTTCATAGAAAGAAAAAACAAAAATTCTGCACAGTATATTGTGTTTGTGTTTGAGTGTTAGCACTAGGTGTGAGTTATTTTTCCTGGTTTTCTTTTCAGAGTTTTGTGTTTTCTTTCCTAGGAATATATTACCATTATAATGTATAAAATATGATAAAAGATCAGACCCACTTATCTCTAATGTCCTTTCCAACTTTAGCATGGAGTAATTTGTGTCCCTATACAATCAAAAGCTTGCTTTGTCTTTCATATTTTTTCTTGTCTCTACCACATGTATATTAATCCAGGATTTATAGTTTATGCTTGTCTTGAAATACATGAATGTTAGCTAAGCTTACAAATAGATCTTAACATTTTGAGGCAGATTCCTATTCTCAACAGTCAATTTTCTCAGAGTAAGCATTCATTCAATGTATCTAATATAAATTTTGAGTGTAAGCAGGCTGGACCAAGACCCTGGTCATTAATGTAAACTTACATTCCCTGCATTGCTAGATATTTTTTTCCTGGCTTAATAATATATTGATTGCAGGGGCTTCTCTAGAAAAAGTTAGAATTGTTTTGGCTGGCAATTTGATTTTGCATCAGCTACTCTTGTACTATCTCTTGTTCTGATGAAAAATAGAATTAACTAAAAATAGTTTAGTATTATTAAAATGTTGAGTTTCATGACATATTTTCCAGGATTTCAAAACCTCTGAGCTAAAGTTCTGTCTGTAGCTTGGGTCTATAACAGAACTTAATATGTATAAAACAAAGAAGATCCTGACACACCCTTGCATGAAAACATTGCTTGATTCTAAGACCTGAAGTTAGCACTGAACAATAATAGATGTCAAAGTTAGCCAGAATTGTGTTCAGATGGAAGCCTCATCATTTATTATCTATGCAACTTTGACTGACTATTTAACTCTTCTGAATTTGAGATTACCCCCTGTAAATTGTGAATAATATTTAACATGTAGGCTTGTTGCAAATATTACATCACCTAATGTTAGAAAACACATAGGAGTCCAATAAACTAAAGTTTTAATTATAACAAGTATCTAAGGATGTAGCTTACAATATTATAACCTCAAAAGTAGGTATTGAAATATTACATTTTTGCAGAATCCAATATGAAACTATTCCACCAATAGAGGCCACTGATGGAGAAAACACATGTCTAATTATGGATTCTTGTATTGACTTATAGGCTTAAAGCTCAAACATTAAGAAATGCTAATGTAGAGAAAGGATGGTGACATGATTGGTAGCAATAAAATTTGGAGCCTTGAAAATGCTGGCTATGAAGCTGAAGTAGGAAAATAAAAGATGCTTCATAGAAAAAATGGCAAGAAATTCAATATATAGATAGTTAGATTTAAGAGCCATTTGATTAATAAACCATTATTGGTTAATATGAGAGAAGCACTTGTATTTTAGGCAACATTTTATAATCGAATTTTGTCCTTGCTAATCTTAAACTTGATTGACTTATACTAAATAGTCACCTCCTTGGTTCAATTTTAATGTCATAAATTGTAGGCAAATAAAACTTCCTTATAATTTTACTAATATTAAATAAATTATGTATTTAAAGCATCAAGCTGAATACTTGATACCTGTATGTGCCCAATTATCATAGCTCCCTCTATAACATTCAGAGCAACTCTGGAATAACATCACTTTAAGATAGATACTGAATGCTAAAACAATTCCATAGTACATTAGGCAGTGAGAAAATCTAAAACAGTGAGGGAAATTTCTGAGTCTTCCTGGGCTCCAGTGTTTTCTGCTATAGTGGCCTAAACACCCCTTCCTGGGGTTCTGGGACCATCAGACAGGACTGTGAAAATGACAATAAATCATCCCCCAAGCTGCTGCAATTTCATTTGGGGGATGCTTCCAGATGCAGTTATTACCTACATGTTGCACAGTGAGGAAAATGCAGAGCAAATGTAATGTGACCATATTTTGGTCAGAGTTTCTCAGACCTTTCCAGTCCCAAATACAGAAACCCAGAGCAATCTATGGAACCATAATTACATGGATGCTCTTCTGAACTTATCACGTTAAGGAGCTTTCTGAGAACCCCCTTGAGTGTTCTTAGGATATAAGGTGTGTTTACAGATGCAAAGAGGAGCTGAGGCCGTTATCATCTCTGTGGCCTCATGTAAGCCACTCAGCTTCTCCAATTCTCATTTGGACACCTGAAACAAAATTTTCTATCCTACATGGTGCAAAGGGTCATGAAGGCCTAATGGGATAAGGGATCTAAAAATGCTGTATGGAAAACAACATGCAATACTCTTTATAACACAAACTAGGATTGTTATCTCCAGAGGCAAAGAGATTACATAGTTAAAGACTTTTAAATAATGTTAAGAAATGATGACCTTGCAAACATAGCCAACAGGGAACTAACTAATGGGGACAGCAAATGAAGTTGCATAGAGTGATAAGGATATAATTGAAAATCTTTGGAAAACACGAACTCTGTTTTGGGTACTTATCTGTTGGCATCTTACCTTGTTCTTTGTGTTGTTTGGATTCAGATGCTGGACGCTTGATTTTGGTGTTTTACCATGCTACTGCCTCCATCTGTATCTGTCTGGGAGAAAAGCAATAAATAGTGAAAATGAGAAAGAAGAAGAAAGGAAAGAGAAATGGGGAATAGAGTTCTGCATAGTGCTTAGCGCTCCAAGGTCCCAACATAAGAGGTCCACCCTGACCTTATCCATTGTTATATTTTACATCCTAGGAACAAATGATCATTTAATCAAAAACATGTCTCTCACAGTGAGGGAAATTATATTCTTTTTGCCCAGTGGAAAATTTACATGTTTATTGGTTATATTCTAGGATGATATTTATTATTCACTGAAAGTTTCAAGGGCAAACAAATACACTAGAAATTTTGGAAAGACTCAAGAAACTATAAAATATTACCCCTTGACAGAACAGTATTTTATAATGATATTTTGTCTGGTGGGCATGGCTGGCTGTAAAACACGAAGATTAAACCTTGGCTGGCAGTGAATTTTTATGTATTACCAAGGTCAGAAGCATAAAAGGCCATTCTAAAGAACGTAGTGTCTGCATAAAGTAGTTCATGCACAAAATGCTTGTGGATGTTGAGTTGAAATGGGAATAAGAATAGCCAGTTACAGGGGCTTCTGGAAAGGTAAAAGATTACAGATGTTGTCATGGGAAAGATCCACAGAAGACGAAAGGCTACTTTCACAAGAAGCTATCCACGCAGAAAGTGAATTCTTAGAAATTGCTATGGGAGCCCTAAGTAATGACATTTTCATTCAATTGCCATATAGCTTCAATAATTCTCAGATTACCACTGACTTATTAGCAGAATAACCCCAAGGTAATTGATCATCTCTTATAAACGCATGATGTATCTATAAAGGGCCACAGTTAAAGAACCTTTCCCAATGTACAGGTGAAGAAACAAAGTTCAGAGAAGTCATAGAGCAAACAGGTGTTGATGCTAGCCAGAGTGCAGATCCAAGCCACTTGTGCTCCAAAGTCAATTCTCTTAATCAGCTTACTATAGTATATAAGTTCCTATTAACAATGAAGTGTGAAACAAGTGGGAACAGAAGGTTGTGGAACCTGGGAAGTTACCCAAATTTTCTTGAGCTTAGTGTCTTTATTTTTTGAAAGAAATTAATATTAATACCCAAGGCCATAACACTCAATAATGTTGACAGGAAAAATACTTTTCCCACTTTTGTTCTAGCATTATACAAATCAAATATTAACAGATAATACTTTATTTATAGTATCTGAAATGTCGACATTCAATACATTTTACCAACTTGACTCAAGTATCTGCAAATGCTTGTTTTGAGGCATGAATGGGTTAATCCCAAACAGGACAAGGACTATGTAAGAATTAGGAAGAAACAAAACAAACAGGACATGGTATATTAGAAGATAAATACAGTTGGGGTAGTAGTGGAGACAAGGGATGCATATCCCCATAAAATGTTGTTACTCTCAATACTAAATTCTTGTCTAAGAGGAAGGAAATCAAAACTGTCAGAAAAATTTTAGTGCCTTAAGACCTTAAAAAAGATGTAAATCACCTAAGTAAAATATGAATGAAAGAAGTATTATATTGTTCGACATGTATAAAAAATAACAATGTTTTATTCATATATTTCTTCAATCACTTTATTTGTGTTAATTTGCCTAAAGTGTGCTTGGAAACAAGAATGAAAAAGACAAATGTGATTCTTTTCCTAATTGAGTTTACATTTTCATGCAAGATATAGACAATAAAATAAATACCATATTTATAATTTATGATTGTGCTAAGTGCTATGAAATACCAAAGAGACAGATCTAAGCATGACTGGTATCTTAGTATGTTTACAAGCTGATTTTGTAGACATGAGACCTGATGGCTATAATAGTCACAGTATCATTGCCAATTATTGGCTATAATTAGACTACTGTTACAAAAGGGCAACTTAACATCCTTAACTTCTTTTGACAAGGTTCAACTTTTGTTCTTAAAATAATAAAAGGGTTTATTTTCCCTGGAGTCAGTTATTCTGAGCACTACAGAGTTCAACTGTAGTTTAAGATGCCAACATGATACATTTTGACTGGGAAAATATGGCAAAGCATGATTTCTAAGAATTAATTATATCATCCAAAATACATGATAGCAGGGGTTGCTGGTACAAAAATCATATCTTAAAAGAATCCATATGACAAGCATAACATAAAGAGACCATATTATGCTTAACATGTGTATAATACAAACAGAAGGCAATGATGGTGCATCAAACAATTTAAAGAATTAGCAGGTAGCCTGAAAAGCTTAAGTAAATCATCGTATTTCATTGAGTCTCATTTTTCTCATCTGAAAAAAAAAGTTGGTAATTAATGTTGGGAACAAATGTTTCCTTGCAAATGTTGATGTTTCCTTGCAGGTGATGAGAACACAATTAGGGTAACATTCCTAGCTTCTTTCTACCCTTTTACTTGTTCTGCTCCAGAAAAATTGGAATAGTGTGATTTGAATGGTAAATTTATGGAGAATAACATGAATGCACTCTGTTCAGCACCTCTCTTTTCTTTTTAGGAAGAAGCTGTAAAAGAGCCAGGTTTTCCCTTAGAGAGGCCCCACTGAAGAGCTGATTGCCAGGGGCGGGCAAGTCTGTCAGTGTTAAGAAACTGGATGATATTCTTAGATGACTATAATTAGGCGATAAGGCAATAACATGCTGATCTGCTTAGAATTTTATTTCATTTTCAATTAGTTCAGACACTCATGTGGAAAACAAGTTTTATTTAAAACGTCAGCAATAATAATTTGTGACTTATACATTCTGTTGTGAAAATCAAACATAGTGATGAATTTGAAATGGATGTATAAATTCAAATCTCTACATAATCTTGTGCATTTTTTTTTTTTAATTCAAGCAATATACCTTATAACTAAAACTCAGCTCTCAAAAAGTAGAAGTAAGTGTAGAAGGACAGAATCGAGGCTCAGGAATTTTCCAGCACTATTAGCGTATTCCCCAAATGCCTGAGCTTCAGGCAAAGCTGTTTCTATTGATCCATATGAGGCTTATTTCCATCTCTCAGATAATTGTCTGTTTTGAGTTGGATTGCGTCACTCAAAAAACACTGTGTTGGAGTCCTAATGCCTGGTGCCTGTCAATATGATATTTTCTGAAAATAGAGTTTTTATAGATGTAGTCAAATTAAGATGAAGTCCTATTGGAGTATAGGGTGGGCCCTTAACACAATATGAATGGTGCCCTTGTGAGAGATAAGACGCATACAGACAGTCACACAGAAGTGAGATGGCCCTGTGATGTAGGTAGAAGCAGTTAGCGGAGAGATGCATCTACAAATCAAGGAACAACAAGGATTGATGGCAAACATCAGAAGTTAAAACAGGCAAGGAAAGATTCTTCCCTACAGTTCTCAGAGGCAGCATGGCCCTGCCAATGCCTTGACTTCAGACTTCTAGCCTCCAGAAATACAAGTCAATAAATTACTGTCGTTTGAAACCATCCAGTTTGGGTACTTTGTTATGGAGGCCCTAGGAAATTAATACAGTGCCCACACCTAGTGGCAGGAAAACTTGGGTATCATTTTTACTGCTGCACTGAAAAGACCGGTACTCCGGCCGGGCGCGGTGGCTCAAGCCTGTAATCCCAGCACTTTGGGAGGCCGAGACGGGCGGATCACGAGGTCAGGAGATCGAGACCACCCTGGCTAACACGGTGAAACCCCGTCTCTACTAAAAAATACAAAAAACTAGCCGGGCGAAGTGGTGGGCGCCTGTAGTCCCAGCTACTCGGGAGGCTGAGGCAGGAGAATGGCGTAAACCCGGGAGGCGGAGCTTGCAGTGAGCTGAGATCCGGCCACTGCCCTCCAGCCTGGGCGACAGAGCGAGATTCGGTCTCAAAAAAAAAAAAAAGACCGGTACTCCTTGACCTCAGAGAACATTGGAAAGACCATGTCCCAGTTGGCCCTTCTTCCTCAGATGCTGTTGAGCCCAGGACTGTAAATAATAGTTCCCAAACCAATGTTGGCAAAGTAGTGTTTTTCCCAGAAGCTCCGCAAATGGAAGAGTCATGGATGGGCAAGTGGATGACTCAGCAGAGTATATATGTGCTGACTCCCAAATGCTGGAGAGACTCAAAAGTAATCCTAAAAATTAAGTTCATTTTTTTTGGTATGAAGTAGTTGTGTTTTTGTGGTTTACCAAATTAATTCCCAGATCTGAGGCTCCAATGCTTGAAAAACCATGTGGATTTAATAACTACTGGATCTACAGTGTCTTCCAGTACATATACTCCTAATCTCTCTGCTTAACTTCTAGGACTTAATGTCTCTAAAACCTTGGACCCCATGCCTCAGACATGAGTCTTGGCCACTTTTATTCTGACTAGTCTCTTGATCCCAATAGTATGTCTATTTTTATCTTCATATGTACAGCTGATGATGTTTCTGCAATATAAAAATCTCCCTGCTCCTATTTGCCCATCAAAATTCAACCTTTCAAGTCTTAACTTATAATCCACTTGCACTGCAAATACCCTGACAGTGACTGTACTCAAGACCAACCATTCCACTACCTTATATTCCTTTCTGGTACTATTGTGTTGGTGGAGTGTGTGTGTGTGTGTGTGTGTGTGGTGTGTGTGTGGAGGAGAAGAGAGGAGAGGAGAGAGGGAAGAGACGATGAGAGAGGAAGGAGAGAGAGAGAGAGAGGGAGAGAGAGAGAGAGGGAGAGAGGGAGAGAGGGAGAGAGAGAGGGGGGATTGTAGGGAGTGGATAGAAAGTGGTAGCCTTGTCTTTCAACAGGATTTTTTTAGGTCCTTCAAGTTATACATTACCTAGGTTTCATAATTTTATTATTCTCTTCAGTACATAGCACAGTGAAGTGTTTACTAGTTGATCAATACAATTTTAACTTGACTTTAGACACAGAAGTCTAGTGCTATTGTAATTTTTTTTAAAGCAACTAAGTTGTGGATGCAGAATCTGCACAAATCATGGAATTCCTTTATTTCAACGAATATATGTAAATCTTGGTCAGTCTTAAGTGACAGAAAAGAGTAAAGAGGAATTACTATTTATTGAATTATGTTTCAGATACTGCGCTAAGAAATTTACATAGACAATCTCTCTTAATCCTCAGAGTAACTCATTGAGTTCAGGGTCATTATTTCCAATTTTAAAATCAGAAAATTGAGAATAAGAGAGCTTCATGAAGAAACAAGATTAAGCAACAGGCCCTTGCATAACACTATGCCCTCTCTTCTCTTTCATCATTATATCTTAAGACATTTTGAGGAGCAGAACAAGAACACCTTTGTGTCCTACATAGGGATCAACCAACATGGTGGCTCACACCTATAACCCAAGCACTTTTAGAGGCTGAGGAAGGAGGACTGCTTGAGGCCTGGAGTTTAAAACCAGCTTGGAAATATAGAAAGACCTCATCTCTACAAAAAAGATATAGACATCAAAAATAAATAAATAAAAATAAATGCACATGCAAACCACCATATGTCTATGCCTGGTTCTTGATTCTTGGTTCTTGGGGACATGAAACATACCACTTCAAAGGATGAGTTCCATATAGTACGTCTGATTCATGGAAAGCGTTAGAAAAAAAGAAAAAAAAAAGCTTCTTTGAAGGAAAAGCATCTGCTGTTGAAGTCACTTCAAAGACATTTTAAATAATTGGTTTTATTCTTGAGGATTGTGATTAAAAGAAAGCATTTAACTATTAACCTGCAAATTGACCTTAGTGAGCTTGGAAAAGACAGGCTGATTATTTCTGAATGTTAGATTTTCTCTCACATTTCCAAAAGAAGAATGAATGAATGACTAGAACAGTAGAAGAATCGTGGATGTTCCTCATCAGAGTTGCTGATGACTTAGGGTCAGTGGCAGCCCCAGACATCGGCATAGTACGTAGGTGAAAGAATTCATTAAAATACATCCCTTTTCAGTACAGTGATTAGGATGCATATCAAACATATATAAAGGAATATATAAACATTTTACTTTTAAGTATGACCAAGTATAGTGGTTAAAAAGAGAGATTAGCTGCAGCTAATCTGATATTTTCTAACTCTGTCTCTACCTTTTAAAAGCTGTATGACCTAGGTCAAATTACCAAACTTCTATGGGCTTCAGTTTTTTCATTCCTACTATGAGGATAATTACAGTAGCTACTTTATAGAGTTATTATGGTAAACAAGTTCATATGTATAAAGTTCTTACAACAGTGATTATAAGTGCTATGTTTGTGTTTTATATAAAATGAATTCCCAATAAAATTATTTATGGATTATAAAAAATCATTTTCTTGGGAATATTTGAATCCAAATATACATTTTATTTTTCCTTTGGAGACAGCTATTTTGCTCAAGGTCACACAGATGAAACATAGGCGGAGTGAGGGCTAGAACTTCTGACTCTTCATGGCTATTCCAGATCTTTTCCCAAGTCATGTTTCATGCTCAACATTTGTTAGCCACAAAATTATGCCATTAGCACTACTCTTTTTCCTGTCAGACTGAGAGATTCTCAGTCTCCTAACTTGACTAGAGACTGTACTAGTAAACTTCTTGACCTTCAAACCCTTTCTAGCTCTAGAGCAAGCTTGTCCAACCCATGGCCCCTAGGCTGTATGCACGGCTTTGAATGTGGCCCAACATAAATTCACAAATTTTAAAAAACATTATGAGAATTTTTTGCAATTTTTTTAGCTCATCAGGTATCATTTATGTTAGTGAATTTTATGTGTGGCCCAAGACAATTCTTCTTTTTCCAGTGTAGCCCAGGGAAGCCAAAAGATTGGACACCCCTGCTTCAGAGGCTAAGAACAAGGAGAACAATATTCTTCAGAGCTTTTGAGTTAAGGAAATATTTCTACAGGCCCTGACCTAATTGTTTACTGCACTGAGGCATCAAATGAATCTCTTCTCCCTATGAACCCCTGATCACAAAATGTCTTATCTAACAAAAGTACTGATGGTGAATGGGACAGAGCAAGTAGATTACCATCAGATGAGTGGCATAGGTAGCAAATGACAGGGGTGTTGGGGGTGGGGAGGGTGTAGCAGAGTTCACTGAAGAAGAAAGAAGTAGAAGGCAGCCTCTGGAGCAAAAGAAAGTGACAATGGTGCCTTGATATAATTTGAATGTGGTTTCTCCTACCTTAGGCATAATATTAATTGGTAATGAACAGAAATGATGGAAGGGCAAGAAGGATGAAGAGAAGTTGGAAGCCATTGCTTATTAGTACTATGTGCAGGTCCTGTGCCAGCATTTTCTTCACAATAATTCTGTGAGGTAGCTGTTTTTAACCCACTTTCTGGGGAAACTGGGTCTAAAATTGGTTTTAAAACTTGCTCATCCGGTTAACAAGAATTAGAGCTGGAACTGAAATAAAGGGCTGTTCTGTGGAGTTCAAAGTCCTTTGGCCACAATGCCTGACTCTCCAATATAATAACCCATTTTGTTTTCTTCTACTTGCTGAACCCAGTTGAATGAATTCTCACTGTGGAACACTTTTTTCTGATTGCTCTCACTGCCAAAAACCCATCACCCTGTATTAGAAGGTTCTTGACTATGTGTCAAAAAGAGAAATTGCTCTTCTTTGGTTAACTATATTTAGCACAGATTATCTGACTAGCAGGTTTATCTTAAGTGATGCTGGCACTATTCATGGGCCCTGGACTACTACTAAAAATACAAATGCTAATTGTGCTGACAGCACTCAGCACAAGATTGGCTTTCAGCTCATTCTAATTGAAAGGCTGAGGCTTTGTTTCATGTAAATGTGCATGAACTAGATGATTTTCTTAAATTCTCAGCCTTACCATCATACTCTGCTATATTTAGCATGTTTGCTTCCCTGAATAACACAGTAGCCTGAAAACTGATTTCATCCATATTTATTGAAAAGAGAGAAAGAGGTCATCAAGTACAACATTAGAATGGACTTTGGAGGCTCAGTTATACTGAGACATATCCTGTGGTACTTGGTTCAGAATGTGGTACTTTGTACAAAAGAATCATGAATGAAAGAGGGTGATTTCTCATATTTGGAGCTCTCCAAGTGACCCAAATGACCCCAAATACAAGAAGAATGGTATTCTTGGCTGAAAATGAAGACATTCACATTCCTAATTACAATTTTTATAACCAAAACAAGCGTTATTGCTACTGATAGATGTAGTCAGAACATGAATATCAGCATAGATCCATAGATTTTAATATATAACCAAGAAGTTTTTCTTGAATCTTCAACAACTATCAGTTGTTTTTGTTGATGATAGTAGTTAAGAGTTCTTTAAAGTAATGGTCTTGTAAATAATGTATTGTGCTTTTGTGGGTTGTTTTGTGCGTTGTTTGTGTGGATATATTTTCTGTTCTTCTGTAATTACTGTCTCTCCTCCGAGGCACCAAAAGATGTCATTTATTAATTGACAGTAGTTAGTACTGAATATAAGCACAATACAGTGAAGGATACAAGAAAAAGAAAGTTAGTTTCCAAATCATTTCTGGCTCTGTCACTTCCTGGGAAACAAATGACTTTCAGCAAGTGATTTATCTCTGTAAGCAGCAACTTCCTCAACTGGTGAGAAAATAAATAGAAAGGATACTAGAAACAGTCCTACTTAAAAGGAAGTTTGTGGTAAGTAAATAATATTAGTGGGAGTCAACACAGTGCAAGGCACATAGCAAATGCTCAAGCAATGGTATTTTAAAAAATAATTATTATGTACAATAGTAAAAAAGGAACAACTTTTAGTTACGTTTCATTTTATTATTTTTTGTAAAGTAAATTAGATATATAAATGTTTTTCTTTGTTATGATAGCTTTAGATATATTTTTTCTGTTTATTGTTTTTGTTTACAAAACCTACTTATTTTATGACGTTTGCATACTGCCTTTTAAATTTAGTATAATTGTGTCATAAGTACATTTACATAGTATTCTGTGCTCTGTATTTACATTGTGTTCCACTCAGTACAGATAGTGTATTACCTTTTGGTCCCTGGATGTGGTGAACAAATTATGAAAGTTGGAAATCCCAGTGCTTCACTCATTCCTCGCTCAACACTAAATCCTACTAGTTTTAAAATCTGTCCACTTATCTATCTTTACTGCTGTGTTCCTCATTTAGGCCATATTTACCCCCTTTATATTTAACTTGAAGATAGTAACAGCTGCATTACTGAACTTCCTGTTTCAGAGCTTGCCTTCCTTTGTTTCAATCACCCCTCACTTTGTGAACAAAGTAATGTAATTTCAAATATGACTACTTTTCTTCTGTTTTTCAAAGGCTTTTCATTTTCAACCTCAAGAAATGCATTTAAACACGCTGACCTCAAGAAAGGTGCAAACTCCTTGAGATGCTTATGAGGACCTTTAAGAGCTGGTTGTTTTCTTTCTGAATGTATTGTTTCTAAATATAAATGAATGCAATTCTTCACATAATTCAATTTAAAAAGCACTGAGTAAAATTAATGTAGTTATCATGGAAAGGTAAACATCTTCAAATATCCATGAACATTTCTAAAATTAAAAAATACTAAAAGGATGTGCTTTTGATACTAATGATTACCTTAAATTCAAAACCATATAATAAATGGCTCAGAAATCAATTAATAGGTTGTTTTAACAGAATTCAGAAGCAGCAAAGAGAATAAAGTAAATATGAAAACTTAATATGTAACAAGGAGGGCAGTTTAAGTCACAGGAAGGAAAATTAATAAGTTTTGTTAGAATAAATGACTTCTCACTAGAAAGAAAATTGATTTTGTTGTTCACATAATATAGGAAATGTAAGACTACATACATTAACTATTAAATGTAAAAATAAAGAATTAAGACATTTTAAGCCAAAATATAACATTGTAGTCTATCAAAACAGACTTTTGTAAAACTTATGAATGGGAGACCGTTTTGTCTTTAACAATGTACCCAGAATCCAGACGTATGTATACATTTTAAGAATATACCTTTAGTGTACAAAAGTCACCTTATAAAAGTTGTAAGAGAAACAATAGCAATGGAAAATATTTACAATAAAATATATGGCAAATAAAATTTATTACATTAACTATTTGAAAAATCTCTCCAATTATTTGGAAGAAGACAAACATTTTCATAATAAAATTGTCATTGGATACAAATGGGCAACTAACTGAAGAGGAAGTCATGTCCAGAAAATATGTGCAAAGATGTTTAATCTCACTTGTGGTAAAGAAAATTCTAGTAGGCCGGAGCGGTGGCTCAAGCCTGTAATCCCAGCACTTTGGGAGGCCGAGACGGGCGGATCACGAGGTCAGGAGATCGAGACCATCCTGGCTAACACGGTG
>NW_016803776.1:1270187-1350974 GCF_001698545.2 Rhinopithecus bieti | reverse complement strand
CCCGCCTTGGGAAAGATTAGTTCAAGAACAAGAAAAAGCTTTAAAACGTTAACTTATTCTTAACAATATTTAGGTAAGAAATCTATAAAACAAGAAAAGTCACTATGAACAAATAAGTATCCAGAACCATGAAACAGGTATAAGAAATTTGAAATAAATATTTTTAATTAAAAAAACATGATTTATGAGATAAAAGCCTGTAAATCACTTAAAAATTAAGACAAAAAGAAAAAAAAAGTATATTTGAGAGGAAAGACACGAGACAGAGGATCAATTTGAAGGGCAAATATCAAAATATGAGGAGTTTCCCGAGATAAAGTTTGGAAATACAAATAATTGAAAACTAAATCAAAGTATCTTTTTGTTTTTTCAGAAGAAAGGGATGTGCTTCCGCAAAATGAAACAGCAATTCAATGAAGAAGGCGTGGAATTCAAATATCAGTAGTTTCAAACTACAAAGTAATTTGGTAAAATTTTAGAATGTCAGATATGCCTTATATCTGATAAATAATCAGATCAGAGTGGTACATAAAGATAAATGACTTATCTTGGGGAAAATATGTGTGTGGGTGGGAGTAGTTTGGGGAGAAATGGGATTTAAGAAATTTCTGACTCGAAAAAAAAAGTCTTTTTTTTTGTTTGTTGTTGTTTGTTTTTTAATGTGAAGAATAAACCAAACAGCTGATCAGAGTCAGATTAAAAGAAAAGAATATATTTATTTAGAAGGTAGAACTGAAGAAAGTATTCTGAATACAGTTCAGAAAGACAAAATGATAAAAGGGATATTATGGGACATATAAAATATAGTGAGAAGCGGAAACATACGTCTAATAAGAGCTATTGAACAGAAACAGACAATGAATCAGAGATAAAATGTGAGTACTTAATAGTTAAAAATTTTCTGTAATTGATTGAATACAAACCTTCTAAAATCCAGGTATCTCAACAGAGGCCAACACAAGTTTTTAAGCAATAATAAATTCACACTGTGATACATTCTAGTGAAACTTCAGAATGCTAAAAGGAATTAAACTATCTTAAAAGTAGCACAAGTAAAAAAGACTGACAACAGAGAAAACTCATAGCGAATTAAGTCAGTGAGAGTGGAAACATTAAATAGAGTGGTGACATCTTGTTTTTAGAGAAAATAAATATCAATCTAGATTTGTTATGTTCAGTAAAATTATTTTCTAGATTGAGAATAAATAATGACATTTTTATACTAAAAGTAAGTACCTGAGAGCGTACATAACCAATAGGTGATATTATATTAAAAAAATTTATAAGATGTTCTTGAAGAAAGAATGATACCAGAAGGAACACATCAGATGAAAAAAATAAGCTTGAACAATGACAACTGTAAACTTCTAAGTAAATCTAAGTAAATATTGGCTGCATACTATAACAACAATTTTTAATTTATGGGTTTAGAATTCAGTTTCTTTTTTAAAAAATCAGCTTTCTCTAAGTGTGGGGCAAAGGAATCAGATTTAAAGCCTTTTGAGATTCATTTATTGTAAAGGGGATAGGTAATAATATTTATTTAAACTTCAATAATTACATATATGTAATTTATATATAACACCTGCCAGTGGTACCCCTTTACAGATGGGAAAATGTGTATAACTTCTAAATGAGTGGAGAAATAGAGGGGAATACAAGGAAAACAAATCACACTAATCATCTCAAATAAATATGAGAGAGAAGCAGGACAAATACAAATAACAAAGTAATTTGCTAGAGAAATAAATAAAAAAATGTTTATCGTCAGAACAATGTAAAATCAATTAGTTTGTACAGTTCAGGGACAAAAGTAGACAGATTGGATTAGAAAAATTATCCAAGTACATGCTATTTTAAAAGTCACACCTAAAATAAAGGCTGAACATAAAAGACTAAAAAAATTTTCGATAATTACTATCTGAAAGAGATAGTAAGAGAGTGTTTTTAAATAAAATTAATAAATACTGAAAATTAGAATAGCTCTATTAACATAGATAAAAGACTGAAAGCAAAACCACCACCAGAGATAAAGAGGGTCAGGAGGAAATATATACATTTTAAATATAAATTATAATAACAGGTTCAAAATATACGAAGACATGATTGTATTTAAAACACAAATTCACAAATTAATCATAATTGGGACAAGTATTTCAAACATTTATTTTAGTGTGGTTGAGAGATAAAAGTAAACAGTAGTATTTAAAGGATTTAAATAACTTAGATAACAAACTAGCAAAAGTATCTAATAATTATATGCAAAACACTGCCTCCAACTGGAAAGTACCCCTTCATTGCAGGCATAAATGAAACAATTTAAAAAACTGATCATGTTCTAGGCTATAAAGTAAATCTCTACTGGTTTTAAAGGGTTGGTGTCATATTCATCACATCCTTTAACTACCTCACAGATAAATTAGAAGTCAATAATGAAAAGAACTTTAAATTGTACATACATTCAGAAAATCCAACAAAAAACCTTCTAAATAATACAGGGGACAAGGAAATTAATAAAAATTAGGACATTTTGGGGATAATGGCAATTATATATATCAAACATGTATGATGTAGTTCAACATGTATGATTACCTTTAATGAATAAATGAGGAAGAAAAGAGAAAGGTTAAAAAGATTGATCTGTGTGTCTAACTCAAAAATTCAGTTGGAAAAAACGTAGAGAATGACCACAAATAAGATAAATGTCAGAAAAAAAAAAAAAAGATAAAACAGACATAGAAACAACGGTACATTTTAGAGAAAAAAATAAGCCAAGAATTGAAAACCTAATAAAGGTTTAAAATTGGCAAAATTAATCAAGAAAACAGAAGGCACATATAAACAATAATACAAATAGAGTCAAGATATAGGCATATATGAAGCAGGCACTTATATCTTGATAATAAGATAATAGAGAATAATATGAAAAGGTTCATGACAACAGATTTGAAATTTAGATGAAATAGCACATTCCAGAGAAAATGAATTACAAGAAAATAGGAAATATAATACTTCAGGATACCTACATATGTGGTTAAAGAAAAGTAAACATATCATTAACAAAAATTTTAGAATTATGGCTTCCTTGGTTTGAGAAGAAGGGGCTGTATTAGGGAAGAGGCATTCTTAAACTATGTGGAGGTACATGCTTGTTCCTTTTGCACATATTCCTTAAAGAGTGTGCCAAATTAGATATGCACTCTTTAGTATGTCATATGTATTTTAAAACAACAAAACAAAATACAGAAAAAGAAAGTACAAACACTATATATGTGTGCATACGTTTACAGGAAGAGCAGAAAGATCTTCATCTGGTCTGAATAGTTGATTACATCACTGGAGTCGAGACAGTGGGAAGAAAGTGAGGGTAAATTATTTTTTTACTCTTCCCTTCTTCAGAATATTTTTCAATTAAACGTGTTTATTTTAAAATTAAATGAAATAAAATGTGTTACTTTTTATTATGAAAATTGTAATACAGGAATAATAAACTATGCTATAAATGTATTACAAAGAAATATTTTGTTTCATGTTTTCTGTTTTTAAATTTTATAAAAATTTAATGTGTGGTATGTTTTCTCCTGTGCTTTACCTTTTTTTTTTTCTTTTTTCTTTTTTTTTTTTATTACACTTTAAGTTCTAGTACATGTGCATAACGTGCAGGTTTTTACATATGTATACTTATGCCATGTTGGTGTGCTGCACCCCATAACTCGTCAGCACCCATCAATTCATCTTTATATCATGTATAACTCCCAAGCAATCCCTCCATCCTTCCCCCTCCCCCATCCCATGATAGGCCCCAGTGCGTGATGTTCCCGCTTCCCGCAGTCCAAGTGATCTCATTGTTCAGTTCCACTATGAGTGAGAAATCGGTGTTTGGTTTTCTGTTCTTGTGATAGTTTGTTAAGAATGCATGGTTTCCAGCTGCAATCCACTGTCTACAAAGGACGCAAACTCATCCTTTTTATGCTGATAGTATTCCATGTGTATATGTGCCACATTTTCTTAATCCGTTCTGTCACACGCATGGACCATTTGGGTTGAATCCAAGTCTTTGCTATTGTGGGAATAGTGCCGCAATAAGACCAATACGTGACATGTGTCTTTGTAGCAGAATAATTATAATCTTTGGGTATATACCCAGTAGTGGGATGGCTGGGTCATATCGCGTACATCTAGTTCTGACCTTGAGATTGCCATACTGTTTTCCATAAGGTTGAACTAGTTTACAATCCCACCAAATGTAAAGTGTTCCTATTTCTCCACATCGCCTCTCCAACAACCTGTTGTTCACTGACTTCTTAATGATGCATTTCTAACTTGGTGTGGAGATGGGTATCTCTTGTGGTTTTGATTGCATTTCTCTGACTGGGCGGTGACGATGAGCATTTTTTCAATGTGTCTGTTGGCTGTATGCATATCTTCTTTTGAGAAATGTCTGTTTTTCAATATCCTTTCCCCACATTTTCGATGGGTTGTTTGTTTTTTTCTCTATATTTGTTTGAGTTCTTTGTAGATTCTGGATATAGCCCTTTGTCAGATGCGGTAGGTTGCAAACATCTTCTCCCATTCTGTAGGTTGCCTGTTCATCTGATGGTAGTTTCTTTTGCTGATGCAAAAGCTCTTTAGTTTAATTAGATCCCATTTGTCAATTTTGGCTTTTGCTGCCGTTGCTTTTTGGTGTTTAGACATGAAGTCCTTGCCCATGCCTATGTCCTGAAAGGTACTACCTAGATTTTTCTTAGGGTTTTTATGGTATTAGGTCTAACATTTAAGTCTCTATCCATCTTGAATTAATCTTCGTATAAGGGGGTAAGAAAGGACCAGTTTCAACTTCTCTTATGGTAGCCAATTTTCCCAGCCACCATTTTATTAAATAGGGAATCCTTTCTTCCCAATTTCTTGTTTCTCTCAGGTTTGTCAAAGATCAGATGGCTGTAGATGTGTGGTATTATTTCTGAGGACTCTGTTCTGTTCCATTGGGTCTATAGTCTGTTTTGGTACCAGTACCATGTGTTTGGTTACTGTAAGCCTGTGTAGTATAGATTTGAAGTCAGTAGCGTGACGCCTTCAGCTTTGTCCTTATTGAGGATTGTCTTGGCAATGCGGGCTCTTTTTTTGGATTCCAATAGAACTTTAAAGCAGTTTTTTCCGAACTTCTGTGAAGAAAGCTCATTGGTAAGCTTGATGGGGCATGGCATTGAATCTATAATACCTTGGGGAGTATTGGGCCATTTTCACGATATTGATTCTTGCTATCCATGGCATGTATGTTCTTCCGTTTGTTTGTGTACTTTTGATTTCACTGAGCGCAGTGGTTTGTAGTCTCCTTGAAGGAGGTCCTTTACATCCCTTGTAAGCGGATCCTAGGCTATTTTTTTCTTCTTTGGAAGCAATTGTGAATGGAAGTTCATTCCTGATTTGGGCTCTCTGCTTGTCTGTTACTGGTGTCAAGAATGCTTGTTGATTTTTGCACATTAATTTTGATATCCTGAGGGACTTGCTTGAATTTGCTTATCGGTCTTAAGGAGATTTGGGCTGGGCAATGGGGTTTTCTAAAATATACAAATTCATGTCATCTGCCAAACAGGGACCAATTGACTTCTTCTTTTCCTACTGATCCCTTATTTCTTTTCTTGCCTGATTGCCCTAGCCAGAACTTCCAACACTATGTTGAATTAGGAGTGGTGAGAGAGGGATCCCTGTTTGTGCCAGTTTTCAAAGGGAATTTTTTCAGTTTTTGCCCATTCAGTATGATATTAGCTGTGGGTTTGTCATAAATAGCTCTTTTATTTTGGAGGATACGTTCCATCCAATACCGAATTCTTATGACGCGCCGGCGTTTTTAGCATTGAAGGGCTGTTGGAATTTGTCCAAAAAGCCTTTTCTGCATCTATTGAGACAATCATGTGGTTCTTGTCTTTGTTCTGTCTTTATATGCTGGATTACGTTTATTGATTTGCGGAATGTTGAACCCAGCCTGCCATCCCAGGATGAAGGCCCACTTGATCATGGTGGATAAGCTTTTTGATGTGCTGCGAATCCGGTTTGCCAGTATTTTAGTTGAGAATTTTTGCATCAATGTTCACTCAGGGATATTGGTCTAAAATCTTTTTTTTTTGTGTCCTCTGCCAGGCTTGGTATCAGGATGATGTTTGCCTCATAAAATGAGTTAGGGAGGATTCCCTCTTTTCTATTGATTGGATATCAGTTTCAGAAGGAATGGTACCAGCCTCCTCCTTGTACCTTCTGGTAGGAATTCAGCCTCGTGAATCCATCTGGGTCCTGGACTTTTTTTTGGTGGGTGGCTATTAATTGTTGCCTCAATTTTCAGAGCTGCCTTTAGGTCTATTCCACGGGATTCAACTTCTCCTGATTTAGCCGTTGGGAGAGTGTAAGTGCCAGAAATTATCCATTTCTTCTAGATTTTCTAGTTGGATTTCGCGGTAGAGGCGTTCCTATAGTATTCTCCTGATGGTAGTTTGTAGTTTTCTGTGGGGGTCAGTGGTGATATCCCCTTTATCATTTTTTATTGCACTATTTGATTCCTCTCTCTTTTCTTTCTTTATTAGCCTTGCTAGCGGGTCTGTCAAATTTTGGTGATATTTTTCAAAACCACTCCTGGACTTCATGATTTTTTGGAGGGTTTTTTGTGTCTCTATTCCTCCTTCAGGTTCTGCTCTTATCTTAGTCTATTTCGTTGCCTTCTGCTTAGCTTTTTGAATGTGTTTGCTCTTGCCTCTCTAGTTCTTTTAATTGTTGATGTTAGGAGTGTCAATTTTAGATTCCTTTCCTGCCTTTCTCTTGCTTGGGCATTTAGTGCTATCAATTTCCCTTCTACACCCTCGCTTTAAAATGTGTCCAGAGATTCTGGTATGTGAATCTTTGTTCTCATGGTTCAAAGAACCTCTTTACTTTCTGCTCTTCATTCGTTATGTACCCAGTAGTCATTGAGGAGCAGGTTGTTCAGTTTCCATGTAGTGAAGGGGTTTGATTGAGTTTTCTTAGTCCTGAGTTCTAGCTTTGATTGCCACTGTGTCCTGAGAGACAGTTTGTTATAATTTTGTCTTTTACATTTGCTGAGGAGGCTTTATTCCAATTATGTGCGTCAATTTGGAATAAGTGCGATGTGGTGCTGAGAAGAATTGTTACTATTCTGTTGATTTTGGGGTGGGAGAGTTCCTATAGATTCTATTAGGGTCCGCTTGGTGCAGAGATGAGTTCAATTCCGTGGATCTCCTTGTGAACTTTCTGTCTCCGTTGATCTGCTAATGTTGACAGTGGATGTGTTGAAAGTCTCCCATATATTCTTGTATGGGCAGTCTTCTAAGTCTCTTTGTAAGTCCCAAGGACGCTTATGAATCTGGTGCTCCTGTATTGGGCTTGCATATATATTTAGGAGAGTCTAGTCTTCTGTGTAGACTCCTTTACATTATGTAATGGAGGAAATCATCCAGATGAGAACTTCCCCCAACCTAGAGGCAGGCCAACATTCAAATTCAGGATCAATACGAGACCGCCACCAAACGATACTCCTCCAGAAGAGCAATTCCACAGACACCATAAATTGTCGATTCACCAAAGCTTGAAATGGAAGGAAAAAATCGTTCCAAGGGCAGCCCTAGAGAGAAAGGTCGGGTTACCCACAAAGGGAAGCCCATCAGATAACAGCCGGTCTCATCGCAGAAACTCTACAAGCCAGACAGAGAGCTGGGGGCCAACTATTCAACTTCTTAAAGAAAATAATTTTCACACCCAGATTTCCATATTCAGCCAACACTAAGTTTCATCAGTGACGGAGAAATAATCATTTACAGATAAGCAATGCTTAGAGATTTTGTCACCAACCAGCCTGGCCATTACAACAGACCCTGAAGGAAGCCCAAACATGGAAGGAACCAACCCGGTACCAGCCATCGCAAAAACATGCAAAATGTAAAGACCATCGAGGCTAGGAGAACCACTGTATTCAACTAACGAGCAAAATACCAGTTAAATTCATAATGGCAGGATCCAAGTTCACCCCATAAACAATTATTAACCTTAAATGTCTAATGGACTACAATCTGCTCCAATTAAAGACACAGACTGGACAAACTGGATAAAGAGTCAAAGACCCATCAGTCTGCTGTATTCAGGAGGACCCATCTCACATGCAGAGACATACATAGGCTCAAAATAAAGGCATGGAGGAAGATCTACCAAAGCAACAAATGGAGAACAAAAAAAAGCAGGGTATGCAATCCTTGTCTCTGATAAAACAGACTTTAAACCATCAAAGATCAAAACGAGGACAAGAAAGGCCATTCATAATAGTGCTGTACCTTTAAAAGATTATTATGTTTTTGAAGATTTATATCAGTGATGATATGCGAAGCAAAATTCCCTCATTTTGCTGTTGTGTGACATTCAATTTTATGAATATATCACAAAAAATTTAAATTATCTACCCCAGTTTTCACTCCAGGTTCCTCACTTTCAGTAAAAAATTCCATGTTCTAACCATAGTGAATTACTTTTAACTTCAGTAATTCTCTGTGTGGGATGACTGATATTTTTATCGGCCAAATATGGTTAAATATCACTCATTTCATATAATTCAGCCCAAATTATATAGTACTGTCTAGAATTTATCTGAAATTTAGCTAGACTATATGTTTAGAGCAGGGTTCCCCAACCCTGGGGCTGTGGACCGGTACCAGTCCATGGCCTGTTAGGAACCAGGTCACATGCAGGAGGTGAACAGTGAGCCAGCTAGCATTGCTGCCTGAGCTCTGCCTTGTGCCAGATGAGCCATTAAATTCTTATAAGAGCGCAAACCCTATTGTGAACTGCACATATGTGGGATCTAGGTTGCACACTACTTATGAGAATCTAACTAATGTCTAATAATACTTGATGATCTGAGGTGGAACAGTTTCATCCCAAAACTATACCACCTGCCCACCATCCCCACTTTGCCCCCACTGGGAAGAATTGTCTTCTACAAAACCAGTCCATGGTGCCCAAAATGTTGGGGACTGCTGGATTAAAGGGTAAAAATTGTGTGTCTACATTTTCCTTAAATCTCCAGTGCCTAACTCAGTCTTTTATACATAAAAAGAACTAAATACATGTCCTGAAATAATTAGTATTTTAATTACTTTAGAATAACTCCCTTTTCTAATTGTTTCAAAATGAGCTCATTTCCCCATATTTTATATTCTTTCAAGAAAATAAGTAAAATTGAAATGTATTCTTGTCATAATTACCAATAAATATTACTTACATTATTTAAGTTATCTATAGTACAATGCAACATATTTTGTGCTATATTCACATAAGAAAATATTATGTAACATTGACATCTGAAATATTGCCACACTTCTAACACTGGTTAATCTACCTTCTATTTAGGTAAATGGTATTACAATCATGACAAAAAGTCCGTCATCTTTAAAATGCATCATTTCCTTCTCATTAAATCATCTTGATTGTCATGGACAAAAGAAACCATAGCCTTAATCTTGTAATAATAATTTTCTTGTCTTATGATTTTTAGAATATATTGTCTACTTTTGCTAATTTTTCAAAATTTTATAAATGGGCTCATTCTTTATGCATTTACTTGTGTATTACTTTTCATTCAATGTTATGATTTAGTATTATGCTGTTTCAGTTATGTCTAAAGCATAGGTGCATGAATACAGACTTCATTCTAGGTGCTTGATCCTAACATTGATTTATTGATTCATTCATTCATCAAAAATTTACTGAGTATCAACTAAATCTGAGCTATGAAGAACTTTATACAAATAATATTAAAAATTTAAGGGTGACAGATAAATTCCCAGTATAATGTTTTGGTGACTACATTACAGTCACCAAAACTGAAATAAAGAAAAATAGAAAATCTGAATCATTGAAAAAAATGTATTAGTAGTGAAAAATCTTTTCATAAGTAAACAACACAATTAGATGATTTAGTTCCCTAAATAGTTAAAGAACAAGTACTTCTAAAAAATACTTCTAATGAATACTTTATAAAATAGGAAACATTCACCTACTCACTTTATGAATATTCATGTAACAGATACCAACTTTATAAAGCAAAATATATCATTTAGAGATCATTTAGGAATCTGAATCTCAGAGAAAAGTCATATTACTTTCCAATTTTTAACATTAAGTATTAACGCAATGAACCACATCATATACTTCCTTCTCCAGAACAGTTAAAATGTATTAGAAATAAAAGAAAATTAACTTAAAGATATTTGAAAAACTGTCATCAACTGCAAGAAATGCCTCTACTATCTAGTTGAGATTTATCAAGTCAATGAGCTTGGAAGTTAGCAGAAATTGAATAGATATTGTGTATGCAATAAATCAATCAAAATGCAGAAACTCTACACAGGCAAGGTTAAAGAAGGGAGATGGAAAAATGTAAGATTCTTGGTTGTTTGTCCCTCAAGAATTTTAAAATTGACCAGGTGTGGTGACTCACACCTGTAATCCCAGCACTTTGGGAGGCCAAGGCGGGCGGATCATGAGGTCAGGAGATCGAGACTATCCTAGCTAACACGGTAAAACCCCATCTCTACTAAAAATTCAAAAAATTAGCTGGGCGCGGTGGCAGGTGGCTGTAGTCCCAGCTACTCTGGAGGCTGAGGCAGGAGAATGGCGTGAACCCGGGAGGTGGATTTTGCAGTGAGTCAAGATCGCACCACTGCACTCCAGCCTGGGTGACAGAGTGAGACTCCATCTCAAAAAAAAAAAAAGAAAGAAAAAAGAAAAGAAAAAAAAAAAAATTTAAAAGTTATATATAGAAAGAAACTATTGAAAATGTAGCAAATAATACCGCGTAATGAATGACACAGTTAATGAGAGTCAGGGAAATTTCATAGGGATGAAAAATTCCTGTGGGCTGGCTGGGACCATTTAGTCTTCACAGAAGAGGTGAGGCATTGGTAGGTAAGCAAAGTCCACATTACTAATGTGGACACGGAATTGAAATGACAACCTAGTTACTGAAGCCTACTTGGTATTCATGGTATCCTAATTTTTTCAGATTTATGGTATGGACAGTTAATTTTAAGAGAGGTCTACTCTCTTTAAAATTTTAAGTGTAAAATATGGTGGTGTTAATAATAGGCACAATGCAGTACAGTAGAATGTTTAGAACTCATTCATTTTGCGTAGTTGAAATATTATACTCACCCATTGAATAGCAACTCATCATTTCCCCATTGCCCCAGCCTCTGGAAATCATCATTCTACTCTCTGCTTCTATGAGTTTGACTCTTTTAAATACCCCATATAAGTGGAATTATATAGTATTTGTCTTTCTGTGACAGGTTTATTTCACTTAACCTAATGTCCTGGAGATCCATCCAAGTTGTCTCATATGTCAGGATTTCCTTCTATTTTAAGGATGAGTAGCATTCATCATATGTATATACACCACATTTTCTTTATTCATCCATCTATGAACATTTAGGTTGCTTTCACGTCTTGGCTACTGTAAATAATGCTGGAATGGACATAGAGGTGCACATATCTCTTCAATATATTGAATTCAATTTTTTTTTTTTTTTTTTTGGGTGGTGCCTCGCTTTTTTCCCCGGCTAGGGCGACGGGGTGTGATCTCAGCTCACTGTAACCTCTGCCTCTCAGGTTCAAGTGATTCTCCTGCCTCAGCCTCCAGAGTAGCTGTGACTACAGGCATGTGTCACCACACCTGACTAATTTTTTGCATTTTAATAGAGATGTGGTTTCACCNGGAATTGAAATGACAACCTAGTTACTGAAGCCTACTTGGTATTCATGGTATCCTAATTTTTTCAGATTTATGGTATGGACAGTTAATTTTAAGAGAGGTCTACTCTCTTTAAAAATTTTAAGTGTAAAATATGGTGGTGTTAATAATAGGCACAATGCAGTACAGTAGAATGTTTAGAACTCATTCATTTTGCGTAGTTGAAATATTATACTCACCCATTGAATAGCAACTCATCATTTCCCCATTGCCCCCAGCCTCTGGAAATCATCATTCTACTCTCTGCTTCTATGAGTTTGACTCTTTTAAATACCCCATATAAGTGGAATTATATAGTATTTGTCTTTCTGTGACAGGTTTATTTCACTTAACCTAATGTCCTGGAGATCCATCCAAGTTGTCTCATATGTCAGGATTTCCTTCTATTTTAAGGATGAGTAGCATTCATCATATGTATATACACCACATTTTCTTTATTCATCCATCTATGAACATTTAGGTTGCTTTCACGTCTTGGCTACTGTAAATAATGCTGGAATGGACATAGAGGTGCACATATCTCTTCAATATATTGAATTCAATTTTTTTTTTTTTTTTTTTGAGGTGGAGCCTCGCTCTGTCACCCAGGCTAGAGTGCAGTGGTGTGATCTCAGCTCACTGTAACCTCTGCCTCTCAGGTTCAAGTGATTCTCCTGCCTCAGCCTCCAGAGTAGCTGTGACTACAGGCATGTGTCACCACACCTGACTAATTTTTTGCATTTTTAATAGAGATGTGGTTTCACCGTGTTAGCTAGGATGGTCTCGATCTCCTGACCTCATGATCTGCCCACCTCAGCCTCCCAAAGTGCTGGGATTATAGGCATGAGCCACCATGCCTGGCCAATTCTTTTTTATAAATACCCAGAAGTGGGATTGCTGGATCATATGTAGTTCTATTTTTAATTTTTTAAAAGTTCCATACTGTTGAAAATACAGTCCAAAAATAGCTGTTGTACCATTTTAAATTCCCACCATCAGTGTATAAAGGTTCCAATTTCTCCACATCCTTGCCAATACTTGTTATCTTTTGTTTTTGTTAATAATAGCCATCCTAACAGGTTTGCAGTGATATCTCATTTGGGTTTTGATTTGCATTTCCCTGAGGATTCGTGAAATGAGCATATTTTCATATACCTGTTGGCCATTTAAATGTCCTCCTTAAAGAAATTTCTATTCAAATCCTTCGCCCATTTTTAATTGGAGAATTATTTTGCTATTAAATCATTGAAGTTTCTTATATACTTTGGATATTAACCCCTTATCAGATGGATGGTTTCCAAATATTTTCTCCCATTTCATAAGTTGCCTTTTCACTCTGTTAATTACTTCCTTTGCCGTACAGAAGTCTTTTAGTTTGATATAGTGACACATGTCTATTTTTACTTTTGTTGCTTGTGCTTTTGGTGTCATATCCAAGGAACCATTGCCAAGCCTAATAACATGAAGATTTCCCCCTGTGTTTTCCTCTAGGAGTTTCACAGTTTCAGGTCACGAATTCTCTCTTAGTTCATTCCTGCCACTATATTAAAAAAAATCTTAGACTGGGTAATTTATAAACAACAGAAATTTATTGCTTATACAGTTCTGTAGGCTGTGAATTTCAAGATTAAAACACCAGCAGATTCAGTGTCTGGTGAAACCTCATTCTCTGCTTCATAGATGGCGTCTCTTGCTCCATCATCACGTGGCAGAAGGAGCTAACACTTCCAAGGATCTTCTTTCCTAAGGTCATTAATCCCATTCATGAGGATTCTGTCCTCATAACTGAACCACCTCCAAATGACTTTACCTCTTGATACTATCATATTACTAATTAAATTTCAACTATGAATTTGCAGGGGGGTCTCATTCGGACATAGCAGTAATCATTTCCAAATAACAGTATTCAAAAATTTTAGCAGAGAAGGCACTGTGAACAAACCACCACCCTCCATGGTTTGTAACTCAATTTTAAGAACTCAGAGATTTTTAAGAAAGATGAGGATCTCAAAGAGCCTGCGGAAATATTATTTCAGAAATAAAAGTAAATTTGACCAAAGGAGGTTTAGAGATAAAATGTTAAGCTCAAAGAAAAGTCCCAATTTTTCAAGGGAACTGAGCGCTGAGAAATGAATACTTTATACAAATGAAATACATAGCTATAAAACCTGGGGGTTTTTCGAAAAATATAACTTGTCTGTAGATATTCAGTTACATGCTTGATACTTTGTTTACCTTAGGTATGAATGTACATAAATGCTTATGTTGCTTTATTTTTCTAAGTCTAAATTGAAATCAATTTTTCTATATCTAGCTCTGTGCTGTTCCTTGCCAAAGTTGACAATTTATCCATACTAGTCAGTGTTAGCGAACACCTCTCCTTTTCCAGGATTGTCCAAGCGCCCTGGAGTTTATATTAACCAGGACATTTGGAGATGAACTTCTAGTCTTCAGGCACTCATTCTCACTGCTGACATGCCCAGGCTCACCCAGACCATTCAAATACATCGTACCTAGCTCTACCTGACAGTCTTGGGAAGCGAGAGCTTTGACAATAGCCCCCAACTCCAAGCATCAGCTTTCATTCCCTATGTTTCTGACCAATTGAACTTAATTTTTTTTTTTTGTCAGCCTGAAACACAAAATATTTATGCTCCTCTCTCCCATACATAACACATGTGCTCAGGCCTTAGAAATATACTACCATCTTCTTTACCCCAGAATATGGAGTTAAAAAAAAAAGAAAGAAAACTTATTTTCCAATGGTAACTTAATATCACAAGAAAAGGAAGAACCCAAGGTAATTTTATTTTAATATTTCAGCTTCTAACATTTCAACAATATGTTTTCAATTAATGATTTGAGCATAATACTATGAAATGGAAAATTGAAATATAAAATGATACATGCTTTAAAAAATCTTACAGAGCTCCTTTGTTCCCCATTTTGTTTCTTGGTTTGTTAAATTACAATTGGCAAATTAATATCAAAAGAACTCTAAGCATCCTTAGGAGTCCAATCTCTCTTTCCAGGAACATTTGAACATAGGCAGAAGGTATTCTGGATTTAGGCTGAGAGGCAGAGAGTGAAAATCTGTGTCAACGCTAATGGCTATCAATGCCGCCTTTTTACTAAAACTACTTGGTAAAGATACTTCGGGAAATCATCAACCCTTTGGGGGTTTCACACTGTGTATCTCTTTTTAAATCTTGGGTTATAAAGGATTTAGAAGAGGGAGGTCTCAGTTACACCCCATTCGTAACTTTTAAAGCGCTGTTTTGTACCCAGTAAAATTGCTACAACAACACAAATCTTGATATAAACTGATTCTTCTTCTTATACCATCTCAGGAAAGATGATGAAAGAAGGGCTAGCCTAAAAGAAACTTCTGCCTTCTTTGGATACGAGATGCAAAAAGTAAGGTTCCCTGCTACAACAAAGATGGATCCCCCAAGGAGGACGTAACTGGAATTACTGTCATTGTTACCACTTTCAAAATCTCAGCCGGTTGAGGACCAGAGACATTCTCATCAAGGTTAAAGCCAGAGCAACCACCACCACCAAATGATGACAAATCCCTGCCAGAACTGGAGTGGGTTTGAATGGCATAGCTGGCCACTGGTACTCCTGAGTGGTTAGATCAGTCTTACCTGTTCATTTTATTAACCTCATAGCAGTATGACAACATAGTTTACTTGTTTGAATTGTTTGGGCTAGAATCAGGTATTAACCTTGTAGGCAACATGGATAACATATTTCTGTAGTTCAACGTAATTTCTATTTTAAATTCACAATTTATTAGAGCAGTGGAAAATAATGTCAATATAATTGAAGCCTCCTTTTCTTATGGGATTGTGCCTAAGGAGCTTACTTAATTCCAAGACTGGGTGTGTGGTGAGGAGGGGAGAAAATGGAGAGGACACTATTCATCATTATTCCCCAAGATGCTCATCATTCCAAATGATCATCCATCATTGGTCTTAAGGTCACTTTTGTCTTCTGGTCTCTATGGGTCTGAAAAATCTCTGCTATGTCCATTATTCAGATGGGGGCTTGGAAATAACTGCAACCTATCTAAAACCTCATCTGCCAAATGAACTTCACAACAATTTCTTGTGTGGCGGCATATCACCTTCCTGGGACTCTGCCTGAGGTAGACGCACAGATCCTCACTACCTTGATCAAGCTTCCATCCTTCTTTCTCAATCTGTTTTCTGTTTGCCACAGAAATCTATCTTTCTTTCAGAGACACAAAGGGAACTCTACCCCAAGACCAATTTTATAAAGGGTCATAATTTCAGCTCTCTCTTTTAATAGACCAGTCTCAAAATCAGTCACTAAATGTAGGGTGGATTAATTTTGGATCTTGTGTATAAGACTTGGTCTGAATCCTTTAAAATTGCAGGTATATATTTTACATAAGCCATACCCCAAGGTCAGCCATAATTTTCTTTCAACCATATTTTATAGGCTGGTGAGTCCTGCACCTGCCCCAAGTTTCATGCAATTAACTTGACTGTGGCCTCCTGCCATGCACACTGAGCTTTAGCTCTCATTACTCTGTGGGAGACAAATTCCAGCTTCCTCTAGACTGAGAACCAGCAGGCCTAGCTCCAGTCTCTAATCACCAACTTATCACTCTGACATTTTTTTTCCCTTTCTCGTCTGCGGAGATATTTCTCTTCTTTTGAGTTTACCATATCTTAGTCATTTTGCCATTCTTTAAAAATATTCTTTGACTGCTATGCTTGGAGTTGATGGAGAAGTTCAAGTCTAAACTCATAATGTCATCCTGATCCTTGGTCCCAAACCGTTGATATCTGATTATCTAGTTTTCAGGGTGAATTTGGATATTTGTAGACTTGAAGGCCCAAATAGACAAGTGGACACTCCATGTTAATCATAGTCCAACTTATCCCAGAAAGAAAATTAAGTTTAATTAAGTTCCTCAACATACGTCACCTAAGGTGCAAGGACAAATAAGCCCTGATAAATGTTTTTTATAGTGAAGCCCTTGCTCAGAAAAAAAAAAAAAAAAAAAGAAAGAAAAAAAAATAACAGAACAAAACCTCAAGAACTGTGATTAAATTATAATTAAAGGATGTTTTCAGGCATGGACTTGTCTTGAAAACATGCTGTTGGGCCTAATTGTATTCACAGTGCACACTCACATATAGAGCACTAGTAGACCAGTCAGTGAGTGAACGATTATAGTCCTATTTTCTGCTTGAACATTCACAAATGTGTGAGTGTTGGCAGGAAAGCCACTAAACTTTTCACAATATGTCTCCTCATTGTAAAATGGAAATATTAATTCCTTCCATTATTGTGGCATGGTTATGAAGAACAAACAAAACACCGCCAAATGATGCTATAAATCTGTTTTGAGATTATCCCTTGAACATTTACCTAGTAAAATTTTGCATTCATTTTGCATAGTAAAATGAATTGCAGTTATTTGAAAAGACGGTAAAAAAATAAGCTAAGTATTTAATTCAAGAATATGAAAACAACTATAAAATAAGCAATACATTAAACAAATATTAAAATTACTTAACAAAAAAGCTATTTTGTTTAAAACATTACTAGAATTAAGACAAGATTTTAAACATCTCTTTCTATTGAGGTTAATGCTAAAAAATTATATCTTTTTTTTAAGAAAATGATAGTGGAAAAATTTTTATCAGAAGAAAGCTTAAAAGCACAGGTAAAATTAGCCTTTTTTTTTTTTTTTAGAGAAAATGTAAGTATCAAAAATGACAGAAAGATCAATTAAACACTGTAAAGAGTCTATAGCTAAAAATAATAAATTTCCAATGTCTCAAAATTCACCTTATAGTACTAATTATAACTGTGGCCAAACCTCCAAGGCACAGATAATCCTTATATATTATTACCATTCCAGACGCCATAAAAAGAGGACAACCTGTCAGAAAAGTTTATTACTGTCTTTAGTTTTTCATGTTATGATTCTTTATCAGCTAATTATTGAAACCATTATTACAGTTTGTTATTATTGCCAAAAATTAGATCGACATGCAAAGGCCAATGGAAGAAATAGCAACAATAAGAGACAAAAGGGTAGAGAGAAAATATACCTAAAATATCAGAAAAATCTTTATGATATCAAAGGATCTAACAAAAGTAAAACTATTATAGAATAATAATTTTTAAAATGTTTGTGAAAGACATGTATGAATACCAAAACAGGTGGTAAAAATCTTGTTATGGATAAGAAAATTCATGACCATAAAGCTGTCAATCTTTTCAAAATTAAAGGGCAACCTCCTTCTAGGATTTTAATGTACATATTAAGTTGGTGCAAAAGTCATTGCAGTTTTGCCATTACTTTAATAGCAAAACTTCTGTGACTTTTGCAACAACCTAATAACAATTTAATTTAAAATTTGATGTGAATATGTAACATCTAGAAATAACCCAACTGTCTAGTAGGGGGTCTGCCTTAGCAACAATTAAAACATAAGTAATAATAATTAAAGCAGCATTATATTGATACAGAAATAGGTATGAAGGAATTAGGATCTGAGGTAGACTCTCAAGTTTATAAATATTTTTTTATTGTTAAACAATTCTATGGAGATAAGTTTTGCATGCAAAAATTTCACATTTAAAGAAATAACTTGATGTTTTGAGATATGTATATATGCATGTTAAAAAATTGATCACTCACAAAAATTTCCTCCACTTTGTATTCTCTTCCTCAGAGCCCTTCCCATTCTAGGAAGCCAATGACTGTCTTTCTATCATTAGAGACTAGTTTGCATTTTCAAGCATTTTATATGAATGGAGTAATGCAATACACACTCTTATTTTTTCTGGCTTATTTCACTCAGCATAAGAGATGCCTCAAACCTGTTGCCAACAGTTTTGTATCAATAGTTAATTATTTTCATTGCTGAGTGGTATTCTATTATATAGATGCATCATAATTTATCTGCTTACACACTGATGGACATTTGGATTCTTTCCAGTTTTTGGCTATTATAATAAAAGTTTCTTGAAGAATTTTATAAATGTCTTGGTAGAATATTTGTATTCATTTCTGTTGGGTACAAACTTAGGAGTGGAGCGTCTGGAATATATGGTAGATGCATGTTTAACATTTTAAGAAACTGCCAAATCATTTTCCAAAATACATGTATTACTAGGATAAGTTAGAGTGAATTATCTCCATACTCTCTTGAAATAGGTTGGCCATGCCAATCTATTTTTATATAGCCATTATAGAGTGCGCAGTGGTACCTAATTTTTGTTTCAATGACTAAGGGGTTGAGCACCTTTTCCATATATATAAAATATAATGTTTCCATATATTATATGTTATATTTTCTTACTGTTGTGGTTCTTAAAATAATTTTTCTTGAAAATGTTTTCCAAAGAGCAGATGAAAGCTTCTAATATGAAAGATAGGGACCAAAACATATAAATATTAAAGTGATTTGAGAGAACAGTAATCAATGTAGGCAGACGAAAATTAAAAAACAAAAGTCGTTAATATTCTCACAGCAATAAGGTAGTTTATTCATATAAAAAAGAATATGATGCTAGAGAAAATAAATATTCAGAGAACAAACAATAAATAACTCATAATTTATAAACATAATAGGTGAAAATGGTTAGTAAAAATAGAAATATTAGAAAATAAATTTGAGAAAATATCCCAGAATCAATAGAGAAATGGGAAATGGGAGTGAACAAGTTAATGAAATTAGTGTATCAATACAGGTGGTCCAAGATCTATACAATAGGAATTCTGGAAAGAGGGGACAGAAAGAACAAGAGGATACATAATAAAGAATAAAATAATTCAAGAATATTTCCCAGACCTGAGTGACTTAAAAGACACACTAAGGACATATCAATCTCGATGGATGAAAACAGGTGCATACCAAGGTCTATCATTGTGAAATGTCTACACACTAGGAACAAAGAAAATGTTATAAACTTTCAGAGGGAGAAAGAGAGAGACATCAAAATTCTGAAGTAAAAATATTTCCAATTGTATACCCAGGCAGAGAAAGCAATAAAGAATAGAATAAAGACGTTTGAAGGAATCCGACCTCCCTACCCTGCAATAAAGTGCCATCTCTGCAAATGATAAAAGAAACCTATAGAAAGGATGTTAGGTGATAAATATAACTGGATATTCAATACAGGAGCGCTTAATGAGACATCTTAGAATGACAATGGTACACATCAGGGCAGAACAACTGGAGAAACACCAATGCATCCTGAGGGCTGTCACCACTCATAATGTTTTGTAAACCTGATGATAAAATATCAAGGTGATCCTCGCCCAGATACCTTATCTATACTGGGCTTGTTTTCCCCATGTGTGCATGGAGTTCCTGCTCTCTACTCTAGGCTTTTCTGCTTGGACCAATTGTGAAGACTCCTTTCACCTAATATAATGATTTCATTTTTATTTTCCTTATCAATTTTTGAAGATAGGCCATAGAAAGATTAGAAGTTGAAAATACCAAGCAGCAACCTCTTCTCAATTTTCTTCCTAGGGTCTATTACCTGGCTTGCACCCTTGATCTGACCACAGTAAGCCTCATGTTTCCAGGCCTCCCTCAGACCTTACCTCTTCTAGGAGATTTTACAAATTACCAGGGAATTGTAGCCAGATTCTGACCTGGGCTCTCTTCTCAGGGCCTTCATCTAACAATAGTAATCCTGCCCTTTGATTATATAGCCATATTTGTGACTCCTGCTTAACACTAATTATCTGAAATATTCATTTATTTCTAAATGGTTGTTATTAAAGTTAAAAATGTTAAATTTAGCAAAATAAATATAAATATGCCAAAATAACAAATTTATTTGTTAAAATAAAATATCCATTTTAGGTTGATGATATATATTTTTTAACTTTTTAAAAAGTTTTATATAAATATCAAAATATCAAGAATAAATGAGAAAATATATATGCACATACATTATGAGCTATAAAGTGGTTTATAAATGTAAAGTGTATATTACCATGCATATATCTTCCAGACACCAATGAGTCTAAGCTGCTAGCATTGACTAGTTATCTACAGCCTGTTCATTCCAATTTTCATATATTTCTACAGATCTGGCTAGTTGTGGTAATAGGTGGTTACCTATTTTGATGTAATGTTTAAGTATAAGCATATATTTCAAGTGAAAAATACTTCCAATCAAAAATTCACTATCTGCTGAAATTTTAGCTCTACCTTTCATTCACCTACCCCCCCTTAGATTATGGTTCCCCATGCTTAAGAGTCCTGCTAAAACTGAGGATATTTCTTAGGAAAAGCAATACTTGTGTTGGGGCAAGACAGGAAACATATGTGTGAAGCTGTGGGCAGAAATATTAGAGGATAGTGGGAAATGTAGTGAACTTGACAGTGTGTTCTCTGCCTATCAAATTTATTTATTTTTAACACGCCAGAGTCAAGCCAGACAGAACTTCCAGTGTTTGGCCCATGAGTCACCATTTTGGAATCTTGTTTTAACTGAACCAATAAACCATCTTTAAATAGCACCTTGTGATAAAGTGAGATAGGAAAAGTAAACTCTGATGAAGAACAGACTGGAAAGAAAAACAGAATTACTCTCTCGAGCAAGGAGCCCAATATTCCTTGGTTTCCACCAATGCCATGAAAGTACTTTGCTTCCAGGGGCAGCATGAATCCTCTGAGGCTTCTCTGATGGGCAAGACTGAGTTCATTACCTTGCACGGAAAGGAGTATAAGCCTGTCCCATAGCCATCTCTGTATCTCTTTCACAGATTCTTTTAAAAGTAGTAGGTGTTGCCCTTTTTACTGTCATCTTAAGCATCTCACACACAATTATGCGTAAGACAATACTGAGGAACTGTTTCTTGAAATGGACTGAATTTGCCATTTTATGTCAGATAAGACGAAATTTTAACTTCTGGCCTTCAACATTGACATTGTGCATAGCAAGCAGAGAAGACAAAGAAGCTCAGAAACCTCCTGAATATTAGCAGCATTCTTTCTGGACTCCTGTTAAGTACAATGCCAAATTATTGTCAAAGTTGAAGGTTTTGTAACTATTATTATCACTTTGTTTAGCATTTGAATCAAAGTTTTTAGATCAGCAAAAATGTATTATTTTCTTCTATACTTTCATCAGTTAAATTTGGGATGTCAAGAAATATTGGCCAATACATGTAGGCTACTGCCTATATGGAAAATATTGTACTATACGCCATTTTTTTTAATTCTAAAGAGCTCTTGTCTACATTTTTGAATACCTAAATAGTTATTAAAAGCAGCCCTTTGAGAAAAGTGTCTTCACATTAGGGTTGAAGGACCTAATCTTTAGGATATCTTATTTCCAACGCAGCTAAAAATTGACAGAACCAGCACTTGAACCAAAATGTTCTGACTCCAAATCAAATGCTCTTTCTGCTATACTCTGCTTTCATTTCTTGCAGCAATACCTCTGCCAATGAAGAAAGTTCCTGTCTACCACTGAGCTAGTGAATATCACTTAATTAATTTATTTGCTCATTCACTAAAAAATATTTATTGAGCCCCTGTTGTAGTTTAGGTGTCAAATGGGACCAATTTGGTGCCTGCATGACATTTACTCTCTGACAGAGGCAAAATACATAAAATTAAAAAGTTATATCAAGAATTAGTTAACTACAATTTGAATAAATTGTTCAAAACCAGAAATGTCGAATTCAGCAGCATATGAAAAAAGGAAGTTAATTTAGTTTAGGATAATAAGATTACTCAAGGAACGTTTAAGACCTTAATGACAAGTAGGTACTTTCCAAGAAGTGGTGATGGAAAGAGACAATCTTCTCAGGAAGAAAGAAGAGCTTTACACAAGAGCCCTAGACACTAGAGGAGAAGTACATTAGAGAAGAAAATGAAGTGAAATACTATTAGACTATAATGAAAGAAGGGCAAAGTCATGCTTGTAGATGAAGAAAAACTCAGCTCCACTTTGAACTTCCAAAAAGCCACTCTTACCTCCATGATGTAGACTTGCTTCCTGGTACGCAGGAGCAGTGATTACTTGGAGCAGTTATTTCCCCTCAGTGTTGAGAGGCAATTTAATTTTCATATGTAGGCCAGGCGCGGTGGCTCATGCCTGTAATCTCAGCACTTTGGGAGGCCGAGGCTGGAGGATCACGAGGTCAGGAGTTTCAGACCAGACTGGCCAACATGATAAAACACAGTCTCCCCTAAAAATACCAAAAAAAAAAAAAAAAAAGAGTAGCTGGGCATGGTGATGGGTACCTGTAATCCCAGCTACTTGGAAGGCTGACACAGAAGAATTGCTTGAACCCAGGAGGCAGGAGTTGCAGTGAGCCGAGATCGCACCACTGCACTCCAGCCTGAGCAGTAAGAGCAAAACTCCATCTCAAAAAAAGAAAAAGAAAAAATTCATATGTAATTCACATCTTGGCATTGCAAACATTGCTGTATAGACGCCTATTGTGGTGCCCAGAGATAGAGAAATGGGAACAGATAAGCAAACTAACTGTAGAGCTTGGGAGTACTGCGTGAAGACTTAATTTCTTCTAGATTTCCATAGCGAGAAGGTTCAAAATGGAAGAAAAATGTAGTTACTGTGAAAAAGAAGTTAAAAAAAATACACATGTTTTAAATTAGAATGTCTTTAAACAATTCATTTTATAACCTAGCCAAGTGCTAAAGTCCCAGCAATTCCAATGATCAGGGACTTGCAAAGGTGCCAGCTGCTGAGGGGGAAAAAAGTACTTTTTGTCCTGTTTTCTCTTATAGTAAAACCTTGGGTCTTAGCTGTTATGCATAGTTCTCTGTTAGTTTCCTCCATATTTGGGGGCCAGAAGACTTTGACATTATTTAAGTTACTTTTTATTGACATTGTCTATTCTCTGAAGTCTAAAGTCTGTGACTTTCTATATTTAGCATTTATTCTCTTCATTATTAGGAATTCTAGAAAGACATGACAATTTTCTTCCAAGAATCACACTTCTCTAACCAATTGTCTTTTTTCCTTCTTGTTGAGGACTAATTTCAGTGAAAGAATTGTATGTATATATTCATATACCTTTACACTGCAGTCATTGTCATAATTCCATAAAAGAACTATTTTAGCCTAATTATGTAAAGTTATTGCTGATGAAAGTGCTAGCTTGGCAAAGGCTACTACTTGACAAATGATTATATATTCACCTATTAATTGGATAAGAAAGTGGCATATGCTAGTACCTATTAACAGCAACATCTACATTCCTACTACTACAATGTTAAGCACTTATTCTGGAATAGAAAAACAAGTTCTTTGAAATAATTTGTGAGCGAATACTGCATGTAACGTATCCATCTGGCACATTAGAAATTGACACAAAACTAGAGAGAGCTAATACTACCAGACTTCAGCATAAATCATTCACCTCTACTATATATTGTCAAAGGTCAAAGAGATGTGATTGATTAGTTCACATTTACATGAATAGAGTAATCCCCCGACACTGTCAGCATTTTTAGGCTAACTTTTGCATTTCAGGATGTATTTTCTGACTTGCTATCTATGACATTAACTCTGATATGGATTTTCTATTATTAGGGTTAGTTTTGAATTTATTCATTTATAACCACTTCCCAGCCTCTGTCACAATAACCCAACATTTATGGAACCCTTGCTATATGCTGTACAAGTATTTTCCAAAGTGTAGCACTTTTATCTTAAGTAGTATGTTATTTGGTTTTAGGTAGCACATCAACAAACCTAAAAAAATGAATTATTAAAGTATATTGGAAAATATACTGGCATTATAAATTCAGAACTTAATTCTATGATAAATAGAAATTTTAGGACATAAGTGAAATGAAAAGGCAATATAAACGATATATATTTGACAATCGTTGTGGTATTGTTCTCTTACCTCAAGAAGAATAAAATGAATACCCTCTCTTTTAGTGATGTTAAAGCTGTAAATCTTTAACAACCAGATCCATTAATTCAGGAAAGTTTTGTTAATATATAGGCTTTGGTGTTTATTCTGATCCTTTGCTTTAGTTTTCTTCTTTGAAGATTCATCATCTATCTTCAATATTTGTCATTTTCTCTTTTTGTCTTCTTTTTCCTTTTCTATTTTTTTCTCCTGATTTTTGTAAGGCATTATGATGAGCAGTCTCTAAGATCTTAGATTCCCAGTGATCCTCCCCTTTGGGTATTCAAATGCCTCTGTAATCCCCTTGCCTGGAGTATAGGCTGGGCCTAGTGACTCATTTCCAGTAAACAGAATGCACCAAAAATAATGGATGCTACTCCTGAGATTAAGTAACAAAAAGACTGCTTTACACTTTCTTTGCCCTCTCTTGCTCTCTCATTTATTCACAAGGAGAGGCCCATCTACCAAGGAATCCATGTATCTGGCCAACAGCCAAAAAGAACCTGAGGCATCTGATAAATAAGCTTAGAGTGAATGACTGAATTAATGCATACACATTGGATTCATTGAATAAGCTTAGACGCTTATCCTCCCCATAACGAGCCTTGAGATGACTTCAGCTAGATTATCATCATCTTGATTTAAGTCTTGTGAGACACTCTGTGCACCATTTAAACTATGCACAGTTTTTGACTTGCAAGCATGCTAGATAAATGTTTTTTGTTTCATTCTAAGACATTTTGGGGTGATTTGTTGCAGACATCAAAAGACAATGCGCATTATTTCTGTGTTTATTTAATCTTAGGTTTCTTATACATTTAGTATTAATTTCTGAAATGTTTTTTAAATTTCTAGTTCTCTCCATGTGTCTGACCAACTCATATCCAAGTTTTTACAATTATGATTTATATTGTACTCTTATGTTTTGTATAATTTCCATAATGTATTTTCATCATTTTAGAGCAGGTTACAGTTGTTATCTGTTTTGTAGTCATGACTTTCCTCATGCTTCCTATAAAGGTATTTTGTTCCTTATTCTGTCTCTCTTTTTATGTTAAACTTACTATTTATCTGACAGACATTTTTATGTGAAGTTAGTTTTCCTGAACTTTTTAAAAGCAAATTTAAAGTAGCTTTTCTATGTTCATAATGATTAATCTTCTTTTGTTTTCATGTAGTTAAAAAATATAGCAGCTTGTTTTCTAAGCTTCTTGTCTCTGTTCTCTCTCCATCTGTACCTTCTCTTTTCTGTATTTCTGTTGTCCCTCCTGCTCAGTCTTTATTCTACATCCAGCAGCTTATCTGAGTACCATGTCTTAGCAGATATCCCCATGTGGTCAAGTTTTGAGAGTTCCCAAACCTTAGACTGACGGAGCCCTGCCAGTACTTGCTGAAGGCCCCATGTACTGACTGACTGTGGGACTAAATAAAACCCCTTCAGTTTCAGTGGCCATTTACAAATTAGCACACCAACTATTCTAGTAAATTCCTCTTGGCTATTTTAGGGGTTCTTTTGTTTTTAGGTCCGTAGTATTCCCCATTGCACTCTTCTACTTTCTGATACCAAATGTTTTGTAACTATTGGTGGCTTGTCCTTATGACTTGTATCTTAAGGTTTATGGGAATAACTTGTAGCTAGTTTTGCCATAAGTGCCAATGGCTTTTTGAGTTTGCCATCTAGCTCCTTTTTTTCTGTATTTATGCAGGAGTTCAAGAAATTCAAAAATGATGCCCTATCACTGCTGCCATCTTCCCACAATCTGCACAGATGGTGTTTTCAAACCCCATCTGCTGTATCTCCTTGTGACCAAGCATATACTGAAAGAGGGTAAGTGAGGGGTGGGGCAAAATGGAAGGAAGGTAAGTTTGTTACAGTGAGAAAATATACCTTTTTCTTATTTCTGTAAAATGTAGTATATAAAACGAATAACAATTAGCTATAAAATGCTTCTTCTCTTAGCTGCTCTGCTTATATTCTCCATGGCCTTCTTACTGCTCTGTAAACAGGCTCTCTTTCAAATGAGTCTATTGAGAATAGAATATTAATTTGTTTAGGGACACAGGTTTCAAGAGTGTCATGGAGATATATATATTATATATAATATATGTTATCTATATTATATATATATCCTTTTATTGCAGATAAGGGACCACCTAAGTCCTGATAGAAAAATCCAGGTTCCTACATGCTAATTCCATTAATATAGATGGAACATGTCTAAAACTCAGAAATTACCATCCAAAAATAGAAAGCAGAGCTGAACTGTCTGGTTTTTCTCTTATTATTTACTGATATGAGATTATTTTAAAGAGTTAGTAATGGTATTCAATAGACAGTTAGATGCTGTGCTACATTTTCTTAGGCACCCTTCTTTATGATAAAGTGGCTGAGAAATGGATATAACACTCAATTACCAAAGTCAAGATGCATAATTAAGAGCCCTCTAGGAAGCTGACCATAGCCCTGGAAAAGACTGACTTCCTTCTCTTCCTACACTTATGAGCTACTGCTCAGAATATGAAACCTGCTTTCTGAATTCCTTAAGAGCTGGTAGGAATGAGAAGAAGAAAACCTGTTCCAATGAAAATGAAATGGACATGCTTTAAGACCAGTTCTGCTTTGGTGAATGCATATATATGAAAAATAAGGCAATGAGCAACATAATGCTTAGAGTTCAAATAATAATCTAGATTGATACGCATTTTCACCTAAAATGCTCCTTGACAATCACATGTATGTTAAAAATAGCTTTTATCTTTTAAAACAATGGGCTTAGAAGTCAGGAAAATTTAAATACACGTTTATTGTCTTTGTATTATACAAGTGTATATATGTGTGGGCACATACGCACAAACACACATATAGGCGTATATATCTTTATCCTTGAAGCAGGCCATGGAGAAGGAAACAATGAACCCTTTAGAACATTTTGATATTCGGCTATTTAGAAATTTACTTTGTCATCTTTAAAGGAAATGAAAGATATGACATCTACTTTTCGTTTAGTGAGTGTCATTCTATAGATCATGAAGAAGTGCTCATGTTATTTTGAAAGATTTTATTTTCTTTTCACTGAGCTTAGGTGGAGGACAAGAGAAGGAAAGTACTATATAATTGAGCTACTTCTGCTAGTAGCATCAGAGATATTTAAATGTCCTTATATGTCTATCATAAAATTAAGCAAAACAAAAGGCTAAGTATTATGCACTGCCAACATTAATAATCTTATTTTAATATTACAACTAGTATATTTACAAAATCAATAGCAATAGCTATAAAAATAGGAAGTGCTTGCTCATTATCTAAACTGAGGAATAGAAATACAGAGATAAAATTCAGAGATATTGCTATACACTGACAACAATTTTGAAAATTTATGTTTGGTTTTCAAAGATTTAACATTTTCTGAAGTTTCCATTTTAATAGATATTTTGATATAGAAAGACCTTCATGTCAAACATGCATATACATACACACATACACACACACACAACTTGATCTTTATATATCAAATAGTAAGTGTTCAACAAGTATTTGTAAAATTATTCGATTGATAACATATACATATGTAAAGGAATTCTTATTATCCAAGAAAATGTTTTCAAGTTCTTACAGTCAAAAAATTGTGCATGGAAACAAACGTTATACATAAAAACAATGAGTAATGACTGATCAGTTTTAAAACTAGTCTCTCTTTACATGTTGCTCCACAGGGAACAATAGATACTATCTTCCATACATGGCCTCATTTCTGCAGGTCAGTCTCTCCTATATTTAGCTATATAATGCAGATATGAGTCAAATGAATTTCAGAGTGAAATGTTAAATCTTACAAAGGTGTGGAATGTTATAAAATCTCTGAGTAGAATGTTGTATATGATTGTTGAGTTTGTTTAATCACAAATTTAATAAAAAATTCAAACCTGGTAGAACTCTATCACTTAACAATCGAAGAAAAAAATTGATATGAATGAGGACATAGTAGCTACTTCAAAAGAGAAATCACTAATATCAAAGAAATTTTTTTAAGACTCTTAAATACTTTAACAAAATTAATGATTTTGTAATAAAGCTATAAAAGTTAAAAATAAGAGCACTTCATTTTTTCATTTTAAACATTATCTCATAGCCTCATTTAGAATCCAAATTTCAACTTAATTTTGTGATATTTATTCTCACATGTTAAAGATAAAAGCTCAATAATTTTTTGGCAAATCTAAAATATATTCAGTTTTGTTGTAATGGAATCCTGGTAGGAAGATTTTTCTTATTAACTGCCCTCAGATATTGAGGATTTCCAGGATTTTCCACAATGTCCACTGGGAAGCCACTCAATTTATCCAGGTTTCCATTTTATTATTATATGGATTATTACATAAAGTAAGCGACTGGCCCAAATAATATCTAATTGCTCTTTTAAATCTAGATATTTAATTATATAATCCTGTCAATTATTTCATTATGTTTCCCCTCACCTAAAACTTTTCTGTACATGCCTACAACCACCCCTTCAGTCATGCTTAGACTACTCTGCTCCATATCTCATATTTAATATGCATTTGGAAAACATTTTGAGCCAATATGCAAACACTGCAGAGAAACAGGCATACACTAATACAATTACAAGTAATCCCCCCTACTTTAATTATTAATCATCAAAAAGATTTTGAACACCATTGTACAGAACCATAAGATTTTCTTTAAGCTACAGAAAGGTTCTGGAAAGCAGTTTATTCTAATAGTTGAAAGCATGGGCGTTGGAGTTAGAAAAACCCTAAAGCCCATTTTGATGCTAATTAAGTGGTTTTATTTTGGTTACTAAAACAAAACAAGTTACTAAATCTAAATAGACGGAAAAACAAGTTCTATTTTCCTTATCTGAAAACCTAGGATATAACAACACACCATAAATATGCTGAGTGAATAATTAAATAAGAAACATGATAACTGGCTACTGCATAGAAATTGTTCCATAACAAGTTATAGTAGGCTTCATGCCAAAGGCATGACTATGGGTTCTTTTTCTTTCTTGTAATTTTCCTTTTTTATTATTATTATACATTAAGTTCTGGGATACATGTGCAGAATGTGCAGGATTGTTACATAAGAATATAAATGTGCCATGGTGGTTTGCTGCACTCATCAACCTGTCATCTACATTAGGTATTTCTCCTAATGCTCTCCCTTCCCTATTCCCTCACTCCCTGACAGGCCCAGGTGAGTGATGTTCCCCTCCCTGTGTCCACATGTTCTCATTGTTCAACTCCCACTTATAAGTAAGAATATGCCGTGTTTAGTTTTCTGTTCTTGTATTAGTTTGCTGAGAATGATGGTTTCCAGCATCATCCATTTCCCTGCAAAGGACATGAACTCATCCTTTTTTATGGCTCCATAATATTCCACAGTGTATATGTGCCACATTTTCACATATAGAATGAAGTTGACCCTTGAAAAATTGGGTTCTTACCTGGGATTAGTGGCACCAAAGTTTATGTGTAACTTTTGGCTCTGCAAAATGTTAATTACTAATAGCCTACCGTTGACCAGATGCCTTACTCATAACATAGTCAATTCACACATATTTTGTATATTATCTATATTATACACTATATTCTTCCAATAAAATGAGGTAAAAAATGTTGTTGAGAAAAATGTAGGGAAAAGAAAATATATTCACTATTCATTAAGTGGAAGTGGATCGACATTAAGATCTTCATTCTCATTAGCTTCACATTGAATAGGCAGAGGAGGAAGTGGAGGAAGGGTTGGTCTTTCTATGTCAGGGGTGGCAGAGGCAAGAGAAAATCTACATGTAAGTGGATCCTTCAGTTAAAACCACTGCTGTTCAAGGGTCAACTGTATTTGTAAATGGACTGTTTCAGGGGGGTGTTGAACAAGTTGAGTCTGGTTGATTTGAATATGATAAATCTTCAAAATTAATTTGAAATATACTCCACGAATGCTATGAATTAAAAGAAAATCATTACATTAAAATTTCAATAATATGGATTTAAGGAGTTTCTGGTTTCAAAATGGCAGTGCTAACTTCACTCTTGCTCCACAGAAAACAAAAAACAAATATACATCACCAAGATCATCACAAGCAATAGCCTAGAACTTGAATATGAGAAGGCGACAGCTCCCACACACATAAAAGTAAAAAAATTCTGAGCAGATAGTAAGAGAATTGAATTTCCACATCCATGATGTACCTCCCCACAACCTTCTGATATTCTGGGGGTTAAGCACCCTGAAAATGTCTTCCTGACTCATAGTTTCTACACTGGAAAACGTGAGCTGAAGGTAGACAACCAGCTTCTCCAACATCTTAGGTTTCCTGGAAGGAGACTCGTCTCTGCCTCAACCCACAGGAAGTATCACAAGCAACCAAAGGGAAAAATATCCCTGAGGACAGCCAGAAACAAAGAAGAAAGATAAGACTAGCACCTCCAGCCCTGGAAACTCTGCTCTCAACCTGGCCAAAAGAGATGTCAAATCAGAGTAGCTGTTCAGCAGCACTATGCTGTAGGAGGTACATTTCACAAGTGCCCTGGGCATGAACCCCCAACCAGCCTGCCCACACTGTCAGGATATTCCCTGTAGGACCTCCCCCATTCTGGACAGGTAGCTCAAGTGAATCATGCTGGGTTCCTGCAGGAAGTAGTACAGTCACAATTGTGTGCTAGAACTGAGGCAAACCTGGGCTTAAGGCACATGAGTAATATGTATCAATTTAACCATGGTTATATTCAAAATATTTCTCAATAGATTCCATGCCAATCAGAATGGAAGGCAGTTATGATCAACCATATGGATGTATGAATGCATATCAACTGAATATCAGCTTTGAATGTTACAAGTATATAATTTCTCACCTCTCATTATTACTGACGACTTATATTACTCATTGCTTTTATGTCCAGGTTTCTTAAATGTTGGAAGTCATATGTAGTTAATAGTCTCCTTTACCTCGAACATAAAGTTAAGATATCCCATTCATTCAAGCGAATAGTACATTAACAGAAGTGAATCATGCTGGGTTTCTGCAAGAGGTAGCAAAGTCACACTTGCAAGAAAATTACAAGGAATGAGAGCCATGAGGCTATTAACTGCAAAGCTGCTAACTCCCCAAGGCCTAAAGAAACAAGGGACAGGAGGTACCTAGCATCAGGTTGGAGACAGTCCTGTAGAGAAGATTATCCTGGTAGAAGCAGTGACATTTCCTGGAAAAACTCAGCTATCCTGATGCATGCAAACTTCCAGGTAGAAAGACAGGGGACATATCCTACCTTCTGCTTCTCTCCTTCTGATGGCTTGCCACGGCTTCTTATTAGCCAAACTCTGTCAGAAGCCAGAAAGTAAGGGGACATCCCTCTATGTAGTCCATAAAGCTCAGACCTCTGAAGCAAAATACAAAAGGGAGATGGCTGGAGAATGAAGCTGGAAGGGCAGAAAGTATATACTGGCACAACTAGCCCGTATCTTTTTACCTCGTTCTCCTATCATGTATTTAACTCTGATACTGTATTAGTCTGTTTTCACATTGCTGTAAAGAAATACCTGAGATTGAGTAATACATAAAGAAAATCTGTTTCAGTGGCTTCTGGTTCCACAGGCTATACAGAAAGCATGATGTTGGCATTTTCTTGACTTCTGAGGAGGCCTCAGGAAAATTACAATCATGGTGAAAGGCAAAGGGGAACATTCCACAAGTCCCCTGGGCTTGAACCCCCACCCAATCCCACACTGACAGGATTCTCCCTGTGGGACCTCCCCAATTCTGGACAGGTAGCTCTCCAATTGTTTACTAGAATCAAGGCAAACCTGGGCCAGCATTTCACATGGCTGGAGCAGGAGGAAGGGAGAGCGAGGGGGCGGGTGCTACAAACTTTTAAAAACCATGCCTCTTATGAGAACTCTGTCAAGAGAACAGCATCAAAAGGATGTTGCTAAACCATTCATGAAAAATGCACCCCCATGATCCAATCACTTCCCAACAAGGTTCCACCTCCAACATTGGTGATTTCAACTGAACATGAGATTTGGATAGAAACACAAATCCAAACCATGTAATTCCACTCCTGGCCCCTCCCAAATCTCATGCCCTTCTCACAATGCAAAATACAATCATGGTTTACCAACAGTCCGCCAAAGTCTTATCTCACTCATTCTAGCATTAACTCAAATGCCCAAAGTTCAAAGTCTCATCTGAGACAAGGCTGGTCCATTCCACCTAGAAACCTGTAAAATCAAAGACAAGTTGGATACTCCAAAAATACAATGGAGGTATAGGCATTGAGTAAATATTATCATTCCAAAAGGGAGAAATTAGCTAAAAGAAAGGGTCTGCAGGCCTCATGCAAGTCTGAAACCCAGCAGGGAAGCCATTAAATCTCAAAGCTCCAAATAATCTCCTTTGATTCAATGTCCCATATCCAGGGCATACTGATGCAACGGGTGGACTCCCAAGGCTTTGGGCAAATTTGCGCCTGTGACTTTGCAGAGTTCAGTCCCCACAGCTGCTCTCAAGGGCTGGCATTGAGTGTTTGTGGCTTTTCTAGGCACGAGGTGAGAGCTGCCAGAGAATCTACCATTCCAGGGTCCAGAGGACCCCACATTTCCTCTCTGCACTGCTGTAGTTGAGGTTCTGCACGAGGGCTCTGCTCCTACAGCAGTTTCTGCCTGGATGTACAAGTTTTTCGTATATCCTCTGAAACCTAGGCAGAGGCTCCCAAGCCTCAACTCTTGTACTCTGTTTATCTTCCAGACTTAACACTACTTGGAAGCCACCAAGGCTTACAACTTGCACCCTCTGAAGCAGTGGCCCAAACTGTACCTGGGCACCTTTGAACCATAGCAGGAGCTGGAGTGGCCAGGATGCAGAGAGTGGTGCCCTGGTGTCCTGAGGCTATGCAGGCTAGTGGGACCCAGGGCCTGGCCCATGAAACCATTCTTCCGTCCTAGGCCTCTGTGCCTGTGATGAGAGGGGCTGCCTTAAAGGTCTCTGAAATGCCTTCCAGGCCTTTGTCCCATTTTCTTGGCTATTAGTACTTGGCTATTTACTCTGCACCCTGTTTGAATTCCTCCCCTGAAAATGGAATTTTCTTTTATACCACATGGCCAGGCTGCAAATTTTCCAAACTTTTGCACTCTGCTTTCCTTATAAGTTCTAGTTTTATGTCATTTCTTCGTTCACATATATGAGCATGGATTTTTAGAAGCAGCCAGGCACATCTTGAACACCTTGTTGCTTAGAAATTTCTTCTGCAAGATAACCTAAATTATGACTCTCAAGTTCAAAGTTTCACAGATCCCTAAGGCAGGGGCACAATGCACCCAGGTTCTTTGCTAAAGTATAACAAAAGTGACCTTTGCTCCAGTTCCCAGTAAGATCCTCATCTCCATCTGAGACCTCATCAGCATGATCATCTTTATCCATATCACTATAACCATTTGGGTCACAACCATTCAACAGTATCAGGGAAGTTACATGTTTTTCCTTATCTTCCTGTCTTCTTCTGAGCCATTCACCTCTTCCAACCTCTACCAATTACCCATTTCCAAAGTTGCTTCCACACTGCCAGGTATCTTTATAGCAATGCCCCACTCTTTAGGACCAATTTTCTGTATTAGTCTGTTCTCACATTGGTATAAAGAAATATCAGAGACTGGGTAATTTAGAAAGAAAAGAGGTTTAATTGGCTCCCTGTTCCTTAGGCTGTACAGGAAGTATGATGCTGGCATCTGCTTGGCTTCTGAGGAGCCCTCAGTGAACTTACAATCAGCAAAAGGCAAAGAGGGAGCCAGAACTTCATATGGCTGGAGCAGAGGGAAGAAGTGGGTAGTGCTACACACTTTTAAACAATCAGGTCTCATAAGAACTCTTTCATGAGAACTGCAGCAAAGGGATGGTATTAAACCATTCATATAGGATGCACTTGCAATGATCCAATCACCTCCAACTAGGCCTAACCTCTGACACTGGGGATTACAATTAAACATGATATTTGGGTGGAACACAGATCCAAACCATATCAGATAACATAGAAATCAAAAGATGGTTTTGACCTACGCTGTACTCTGATTTAAACCCTTACAAAAAGGCAAATATTTTGAGATTTGAACAAATATGTTATACCATCTATTATCAGACTCCATTATCTGAATTTTTCCCTTAGAAAAGTTAAATTTCAACTGTTTTAATACTGAAACATTGTATATACATTCTTCAGAGTGATACAGGGAGAGTTAAAACTTCTATCCTCAAGCTTACTACAAAAAAAAGTATTTTTCTTAAATCAAAAAGAAAGTTACTGCACACACTGAATTGGGAAGTCACACACAATGCTCACATGTGAATAATTGGCTCTGACGCTAATGACCAAGTCCTCTTAGAAATTTTATAAGATATCATCAATTCTAAATGAGAGCAACCGATTTGCTAAGGTTTATTATTTATGTCAGCAGTTAACTCTATACTGTCCCCTCTATGGAAATAGCTACATATTGAATAAATATCCTACTAGGAAATAAATTTCCAAGACCCAAATAACGGAGTTAATGTAGCAGGATAAATTTCTAATATGTACTGAACACAGTAACCATCTCCCCAGAACAGTGATAGCCAAATATTGTGGAATCTAGGCGTAACTGGTCTTGGGCAGAGCTGTTTGTCTGGGAGGGAGACAAATGAAATATACCTGGCCTCTCTAGAACAAATATATATATATATATATATTTCTTCTGTGAGGTCCATGGGGTACAGGAGCAATTTTATTAAAGACACTGTCTGATGAATAAGAAAATTCAGAAATTAGCAAAGGTAGTGGGGTGCCGCAGGACCGTTCTACTTGTGATTAGTAAGAGTGTGTTTTGCCATGCATGGCAGCTCATGCCTGTAATCCCAGCACTTTGGGAGGCTAAGGCAGGTAGATTGCTTGAGTCCAGAAGTTGGAGACCAGCATGGACAACATGGTGAAACCCAGTCTCTACAAAACATACAAAAATTAGCTGGGTGTGTTGGTGCATGCTTGTAGTCCCAGCTACTTAGGAGGCTGAGGCAGGAGGATTGCTTGAGCTCAGGAGGCAGAGGCTGCAGTGAGCCGAAATCACACCATTGCACTCCAGCCTGGGTGACAGAATGAAACTCTGTCTCAAAAATAAATAAATAAAGTGAGTTTGTAATGATAATCAGATAAGTCTCCTCAGGGTCTGGAAATCTCACAGTAAAATCAAATGAGAGATGTGTCTCTAGACCTCATGAATGATATAAGAAAGGCTAAATTGTCAGGCTAAACATCAAGGAACCAGTATTTATGATACATTGTCAAAAGATTGTTTAACACTTACTTCCCCAATAATTCCATATTGTAGACTTTTTTGGAGCAGTGATACTTTTATTTCCTTACGGAATAAACTGTCTATTTATAGAGAATCCAAGTCAGAATGTTTGAGAATCAAGATATTATTGAAAGTTCCATTTGAGGATATTACATATGTGATTGAATTTTCACTTCCAAAATTAAACAAGCTGCACTATCTGTCATGAACACTGACCTCTTCCTACAGAATCTCAGAGACTCGTTGCTGACCCAGTGATATTACTCAGAATTAAAATGCTACCAGAAGGGATGGTTTCATTGAAAGCCCACTTCGACAGCAGGTAGTCAAATATTTTAGTATAACTCTAGGAAGGCAAAAATCCCCCTTGGGTCCTCCCAAGTGTTCAAAGCCTTCACTTTCTTTCTGTCTTATTTAATTTTGAAAGAAGGTCAACAGGATGGAATTTACTAGGGTAAGCCCTTGACTAATCCTGTCCTCTTGAGCTCATGCCAACTATAGTAAAGTAAAATAGACTGTATAAGACAAAACTGTCTGCTTCCAACAACCTGAACTTTCTAAAAACTTACATTGCAGGGGACTTAGTACTATAATTTTAAGTCTTAGCAGAAAATATTTTCAAGCTGTTTACATAATCAGTTTCTGATATAGAAATCTTAGGCAAAAAAGTATATATGTAAGCATATTTTGCTTCCAAATCCTGATTGAAGTGACAGTAGCCACAGTACAAAACAGGAGAGACAGTCTGGAAGACAATCAAAAGGGTTTAGATACCAACCCCAAGGAAAGCCCAAATAGAACTCTAAATATTCAGTACCAAATGCAGAAATCAAAAAGGACATTCAGAAATACTGATATTGCATAGAGCATGATATTAAAAGCAAACTAAAGTCTTTACTTTTTTGAGTGAAATTTTTAAAGCCTATGCAACAAGACAGGAAATAGTAAAAGGTTGCTAAACCATCATTTAACATTTTTAACAAAGTCAGTGGTAGACTAATCCATACTTAATAGATTTAATTGAACCTAAGATTTTCCTGGAGAAGATAGAGACATAACCTATTTCCAGAGCTATGTATAATTCCTGTGCATAAAGACAACTTAGTGGATATCTAATTTGATGGTTCCCAGTCTCCACTGTACATCAGAATCAGCTTAAAATATTTTAAAATATATATCCTGACCCCAATCCTGGATATTCTGGTTCAATTGCTCTAGGATGCGGCTAGTCACTGGTATTATTTTTTCCCCAGGTATTTTGGTTACACAATGAGAGCTGATAACTGCTGGTCTGATTGAACCTGAATCACTTATTTTATTGGTGAGAAAAGAGTAAGAGATGTTATGGGATCTATACAAAATCACCCTGCTAGTCTGTAGAAACAGTATGGGATTTGTGACCAGAAGATATAGGTCTGAGTTGTGGCTCTCTTATTGAGTAATTGTATAAAATTGTGCAAATTACTTAACTGTCATTCTCTGGAAATTTATTTGGAACATGAAAATATAATACCTAATTGACTTAATTCACAGGGTTGTTGAGAGAATCAAGTGATATCAACTATGTAAAATTACTTTGTAAAATGCAAAATACTATATACATGTTAGGAGTTGTTTTTGTTGTTATTTGTAGTAAAGGCAAATACTTTACTACAATACATTTTGTGCTATTTAATCCAATCACTACAAGTTGCATTCCAGAGAATTATGCAAAATGTTGAATAGTTACCTATGCGTAATAGCTGACAATCAATGGTTTTCTTTGGAGTAGAAGAGAAGTCTCATCTATCCCCTACTGCACTACTGTTAAAATCATTCTCTATTTCATTGAGACTATATTATTACACAACCAGTTATCAGGCATTGTATAAACTAGCACATAGTATTAACTAGCTTATTCCCCTACAGTAGCAATTAATTTACATACCCATGACCCAAGTGCTCTACAACTCTGATATTCAAAGTATGCTTGGTCCAAGAATGAGCAGCATTGGCACCACCAGACAGGTTACTAGAAATGCAAATCTCATGCCTCACTTCAGATCCACTGAATCTGAATCTTCAGTTCAACAAGATCCCCAAACAATTCGGATACACTTTAAAGTTTGAAAAGTACTGTTCTGTGAGATTCCAAAATGTCTTTGGCAAGACGGAATTAGGTCCCATGCCATTTGAGTTCTTTTTCCATTTTAACTTTTCAAAATCTAGAAATTCATATGATTAAATAGCTATGTACAGAGTGGGATTCTATCTAAATCTATCAGATTAGATAAATGTTTCCTTACTCTGTTTAGGCTGAATAACAGCTTTCATTGCATTAATTTTCTCAAACTCTCTTTAGATTTCTCCTCATAATAATCAATTGTTCACAGCAATTTTGATTCATCTGAACTAATCACTATTAGGTCCTGTGGAAGCTTGTCAATTTAACATTCTCATTTTTAATGAGATTTTTTTTTTTTTAACAGGAGTGATTAGATTGTATATGATCAAAGTTCCCCAATTGCCTATAACATTACTTTATTTTCCCCCATTCTTCATTTTACTCAGCCCAGGTTGAAAAGACATATTATTCTTAGCAGTGACCAATGGATGCAACTTATTATTTGGATCACATTTTCTTAGTTACAAAAGACACATCCTTGGTTATTTTAATGTAAGCAAAATACTGCAACTTGAGGAGAGGTAAAGTAGCAAGATCTAGTCTCATTATCCAGACATTTTTTTAAAAAGGGAAAAGAAGTAAACAGTTTTGTCCTTATTTTTTTCCTTTCAAAGATGCTAGGTTCCAATTAATTACCCTGTCTTAAGTCATTCCCTAGGCTCTGCACAAATTAAAGAGTGTCTGAGTGGAAATTAAATAAGGTAAAATCTTAACAAATGGCAGCTACATTAGTTACTCAGTCACCACATAGACTCTGCATACTGAACAAGTGGAAATTTTCCTGCAACCCAAGATTTACCTTCACATCTAATTGGGTGTAAATTGCTGCCTATTTATATTCGATCTATGAATAAATGTCAGTCCCAACGTGTCATGGACTTGAGGTATATTGCAAGAGGCTTATTATGAATTTGCTTCCATGAGAGGTAATGATGTTTTTAAAGTGTGGCCACAGAACTTGAGCAGGGCAACATAATGTGGCAGGAATGATGCTTCCTAGAACATCCTGTAAACTTTTTGTGAAATGAGCCAGCAGTAAGGAAATGCAAAGTGATTCACGAGGCTTTGGTTGAGGATAATGGAGGCTCCCACTTTGTGCAACTGTCAATTTCACTTCAGAAAGCGAAGTGAAAGAATGGAGGGTATAAGAATTGAGAGACGAGAGAGAGAGAGAGAAGGCCCCAGACATAAATTAAAATCTTGATGGGGAGGATGTTTTTTCTTGAATAGATTGCATCTCCTCTACCCCAAAGAAAATCATTGATTGTCAGCTCTTATGCAGAGGTAACTACTCAACATTTTTGCATAATTCTCTGGAATGCAACTTGTAGTGATTGGATTAAATAGCACAAAATGTACAACCTTAGAATTAGAGATAATATAATCAGTTATGTATAGGGCCAAGCCTGTTTTACATTAATTCAAATAAGTCTATACCATATCATGTGTTCTTTTCAATTTAATGTTACATGGGGATTAATCATTTTCTCCACTTTCTGCAGGAATATTATATGCTAAGACAACAATAAATGCTCAGTAGTACATTCACCAATATTGTTACTTTGATTAGGTTCTCAGTGTCTCTTTCAGTGGAAGTATTTCCCTGTGTGGTTCCTCATGTCCACTCAAGTCATAAGGACTCATATCAGCCAAGGATTTATAGGCAGCCTGTGCAAGTGCATTCTTTACGACTATAAGCATGTTCCTTCTCAGTTTATAGGCAAAGAGATGATCTATTAAGGGTTGTTCTTGGGAATGACAGAATGAATATTTACAATTCACAATAAATAAACCCAAATACCAACAAGTTTCCCCAAAGATAGAGACATTTCTAAAAGTTTCCACTTTTCAGTGACTACTGCATATCGTGAAGAAGTTGAGACATTCTCAGTCGAATTCACTTTAATTAGCTAGGTTTCATGGGCCACTAAAACACTTAAATATTCTAGGTTTTGGTGGAATGTAAGAGAAAGAGACTCAGACAAGCGAATTATAAAACCTGGTTTTGCCTCTTATTTACAGAGAAGCCTCAACTCCTTGGATATCCTCATCTGTAAAATGTCTACCTTAGTGTGTTCTTCCAATGATAAAAATCAGACAATATAACACACCTACAACACTGCCCACCATAGTAATAATGTTTTAAATAAATGTTACCTCCCTTATTTTCTTATTTTAATAATAGCTCACAATAATTTCAAGAGGATCAAAGCAGATAAAATGTGGATACATAAGCAGTTTAACATAAATATTTGCTATTGCAATATAGTAAAGGGTGGAATATGAATACTCATATGCTTTTTGTGATTGATAACTCTAAGACACCATGGTGGTTGATTTGAGTTTCCAAGTACCATTGAGAAATGAAGTGTTGCACAAACTCGACCTATGAATCTAGTTTTTTCTAGAACTTTTCTGTCATTTCATATATCTAGTACCTTATACATTTTGGTACTGTAAGCTGTTGCTGTTGTAAAATAAAATCCAACTTTGATCTGGAATATTTTTAATCAAATGGCTTACCTATTTTGCCTACAGTCAACATCTTTTGACATACAAGGATATAACAATACTCAAGACCCTTTGTAGTACTTTTTACTAATAAATACAGCATGTCAGCACAACATAGCATGTATATATTCTTCCTTATGTATTAGTAGAGCTGTACCAGTAATCAAATAAATACTGAAATACTGCTACACAATTGGTAAAGAGATACTTACTATCCAGAGCACTTCAAGGGTCCTCCTATTCCCACTACTCCTCCCCTAAGACCCCCTTCATGTCCCCATAATCCAACAACCAAACACATTTGAGCTTCCAAGTTCTACTCTGGTGCTAGTTCTGGGGTCTGTTTTTCTTGATCAGGGTGTGTCGTACCTACAATTAAATTGCATTTCTCATTCATCTGTGCCAACATCTTTGTCCTTCTTGCTCCCCAGCACAGCATAGAAAGTTACTCCAATATAGTACAGAAAACAACCACCAGCTTATTTCCACAACTGCTTTGATTTCTGCTGGCTCCACTTCCTCTCTCATTCCATGGACCCTTGACAATCATGCTTCTGACAGAACCCAAAGGTAATCTCCTCTTTTCAGGCCTAAGCTTATCTCTTCTGAGTCACTCCGGATCCTCCTCTCCTCATACAGGAGAGATGTTAGACCATTATCCTACTTTAGTGCCATGACATTGGCCTGCCCTTCGAAGTCTTCTAGGCTTCCTCTGCGTCTGACTGCTCTGACTGCAGCCCATTGTAAGCATTACCAGACCCACTTCTACAAAGAAGACTGGGTTGATAAGAGGTCTTATCTCAGTGCCACACCAGACATCCTGCCTGGCATGGTAACACTTAAGAAGTGCTAGATACTTTTTCAATGGGGCAGCAGAGGGATTCAAAAAAATGATCTTTGGTGACTCTGCTATTATAAAATATCTTCCAGAATGAGATAATGCAGGATGGATCATGGTCAATGGTATGAATCAGTTCTAGACTGCAGCTGTTGAAAGTTTATCATGGTTTTATATTTCTTATTCTTTGGGGGATATAGATGATGAAGGTCTGTAGAATGCTAGGAATACTTGAGAATAGTATAAGACCCAAGGCTGAATGTCTCTGTTCCAATTCTACATCTTCCCCTCCAACTGACCCGATAACGAAAGAAATTCCACTTGACCAAGTTTTGCCCTGCTCTCTCACCTGCATTCTGCCTTATTCCTTGTCAATTTTCTTGAGTTTCTCATTCACATGGCTTCTGATCTTTTTATTTTGTCTCTATTTTACCAACTCCTTCAAATTTGGTAATTGATATAGTTTCTCCCACATAAATCATTGCCCCCAGGTTTTGATAACAGAGATCCAAATTTTCTCTATGACTTTATACAATTTCTATGACTCTTGGAAAATATGCAGCCCTCTTTGCTTTCCAATTATTTCACTGGTTTCTGTATGACTATAGCACAACAAAATATGGAATTGCTTGTATTTATTATAGAATTAATCAGCATCAAAAAATTGAATATAGGGCAGGTATAGTGGCTCACACCTGTAATGCCAGAACTTTGGGAAGCTAAGGCAAGAGGATCGCTTGAGACCAGGCATTCAGAAACAGCCAGGGCAAGACAGTGAGACCTCATCTCTACAGAAATCTTAAAAAATTATCTCAGCATGCCTACATGTGCCTGCAGTCCTAGCTACTAAGAAGGCTGAGGTGAGAGGTTTGCTTGAGTCTAGGAGTTCGAGGCTGCAGTAAAGTATGACTGTGCCACTGCACTCCAGCCTGGGTGGCAGACAGAGGTCTCATTTCTAAAAATAAACATAAATAAATAACAATTATTTAATTTATGTAAATTAATCTTTTCCATTTTAATAAATAAACAATTTATAAATATTCTTTCAGGGTATGGGGAAAAGCCACAGAACCTTGACTTCTAGGTATGTCCTTTAGTTGGTCCATTAAGCATTGTGTATGAAGGATGATATTTCTCTTTTTCAAGTGACTAGACTTCCATGGCAAAGCAATTCTAGTATTAAGCCTCTTGCTAGGGCGGCATCTAGAGCCTTTGGCCAGAAACTTCAAACTTAAGAAGAGTGGAGGGATCTTTTGCACTCCGCAATAGAAGTAAGCGCTATTGAACTGTGGTAGCACGGGGTTTTTACGTCCTCTTATGAGGATATGCCTTCCTATCACTGGTTCTGTTTTTGCCCTTGCTGTGATTTTATATGCAAAGTAGCTATCCAACATACACAAATACCTTGAATGTGCATCAGTCACTTTATCAGAAACACAGACCAAGAAAATATAATAGAAAATATGGAAGCAGACCAAAGTACGTGTGGTAATTTAATATTACAAAGAATATAATCTCAAACTAAGTGTGGGGGAAGAGAACATTTTAAGGAATTGTATTAGAATAAAGAGATAGTCATTTAAGAAAAAAGATAAATTTGGATTTACACCACACACATTGTACCATATACTTGTTAAATGCAAATTGATCAGAAATCTAAATGTAAAAATAAAATCATACAAAAAGTGAAAAAAATCAGTGTATTATTTTACAATATTGAAGTGATGAAACCTAAATTTGTTCTAGAAGTAATTATAAGAAAGATGAATATATTATACGATCTATTTTTTAACTTTTCTTGGTAAACTTAAAACTGTAAAAATCTTGAAACACAACCCAGGTAATATCATTCAGGATATACGCACAGGCAAAGATTTAATGATGAAAACGCCAAAAGCAATTGCAATGAAAGCAAAAAATGACAAATGAGATCTAATTAAACTGAACAGCTTCTGCATAGCACAAGAAACTATCAACAGAGTAAGCAGTCTACAGGATGGGAGAAAATGTTTGCAAACTATGCGCCTGACAAAAGTCTACTCTTCAGCAGCTATTAGGAACTTAAACACATTTACAAGAAAAAGATAACCTTATTAAAAAGTAGGCAAAGAACATGAACAGACACATTTCAAAAGAAGTCACACATGTGGCCAACAATCATATGAATAAAAAGCTTAACATCACTGATCACTAGAGAAATGCAAATCAAAACTACAATGAGATATCATCTCATACCAGTCAAAATGGCTATTACTAAAAGTTCAAAAAATAGCAGCTGCTGGTGAGATTGTAGAGAAATACCACTGATGGTGGTAGTATAAATTAGTTCAACCATTGTGGAAGACAGTGTAGCAATTCCTTAAAGATCTAGAAGCAGAAATACCATTCAACCCAGCAACACCATTGCTGGGCATACAGTTAAAGGAATATAAATCATTCCATTATAAAGACAAATGCATGCATATGTTCATTGCTGCACTATTCACCATAGCAAAGACATGGAATCAACCTAAATGCCCATTAATGTTAGACTGGATAAAGAAAATTTGGTACACATACACCATGGAATAGTATGCAGCCATAAAAAAGAACAAGATTATGTCCTTTGCAGGGACCTGGATGGAGCTGAAGGCCATTATGCTTAGCAAATTAATCCAGGAACAGAAAACCAAATACCACATGTTCTCACTTATAAGTGGGAGCTAAATGATGAGAACACATGGACATATAGAGGGAAACAACACACACTGGCGCCTCTTGGAGGGTAGAGGGTGGGAGGAGGGAGAGTATCAGATAAAATAAAAAATGAGTACTAGGCTTAATACCTGGGTGATAAAATAATCTGTACAACAAACCCCCATGACACAGGTTTACCTATGTAACAAACTTGCACACGTACTCCTGAAATTAAAAGTTAAAAAAAAAAAAAAAAGGCAAAGGACATAAAAAAACATTTCTCATTAAAAAAGTCATACAAGTTGCCAACAAACATATGAAAAAATGCTCATCATTACTAATCATCAGAGAAATGGACATCAAAATCATGAGATGTCATCTCACACCAAAAGGAAGAGCAATTATCAAAAGTAAAACAAAAAATAAAATAAAAGATGCTGGTGAGGCTGAGGAGAAAAGGAAATCTTTTTACACTGTTGGTGGGAATGTGAATTAGTTCAACCACTGTGGAAAGCAGTTTGGAGATTTCACAAAGAACTTAAAACAAAGCTGCCATTTGACCCAGCAATCCTATTACTTTGTATATATACCCAAATGAGAATAATCATTCTACCAAAAAGAAACATGTACTTGTACATTCTTTACCATGCTATTCATAATAGCCAAGACATGGAATCAACCTAGGTGCCCATTACTGGTAGATTGGCTAAAGAAGATGTGGTATGTATCCATCATAGAATATAATGCAGCCATATAAAAGACAAAATTCTGTCCCTTATCACAATATGGACACAGTTGTAGATACAAGAACCAAAAACCAATTATTTCATGCTCTCATTTGTAAGTGGGAGCTAAACATTGAGCACCCATGGATATAAACGTGGAAAGAAAAGACACTGCAGACTACTAGAAGGGAGAAGGGGAGGATGGGATGAAAACCTACCTATTGGGTAGTATGCTCACTCTCTAGTTGTCAAGATTATTCATATGCCAAACTTCAGCATCACACAATATACTCATATAACCAACCTGCACGTGTATTCCCTGTATCTAAAATAAAAGTTTAAAAAAAATAACAGATGGCCTCATCACATTGACCAACCTCCCCCTAACATCCTCCAGCACTTTTCACTAGCTCACTTAGTGCTCAAACTTCTGCTACTTTTTGTTTGAGGGTAGTTGAATTGCATATCCATATTGCAATAGCCGTGAATAAAGTTTTCCTTTCCTGTTTAATCCTGTCCTATGCAATTTTTCTTTGACAATAAATACTTTGACAATAAATAAATCTGCTAAGAGCATGTCATTCATGATTGGGACTTAAAATCCAAGGCTCCAAGAAGGAAAAGTTAAGAGCTTACTGTCTTATTTCAACCCTACCTGTGACATTCTTATAGCCAGACTGGGCAGTTATTTAATGATGAGGACCTACTTCAACAATTGACCTTAGGAAGAGAAATGTGTTTAGGAAGATAACATGGCTTGCTAATAGATCTTCCTTATTTATGATTTTATCAGTCAGCATTTTCAGTTTTTCAACTGTGTCATGTGGGGAAAATAAACTGCCAGTCTTCTGCATATGAGCATATACCCTCATGCCCCACCTCCACGGGAGTCCAGTAAAATCAACTTTCTGAGTTTTCCATTTTTCTCTGAAGCATGTCTGGCTGGTTGCTTCAGCAGATGAACAGGCACACCTGAGGGACAACGGGTTGTGCGGCTCTTGCTCAACCTCTCCCTTTGATACTAACACTGAGGAAAAAGATCCCAGATGCCAGAAACATTTATAGACAGATGGTTGTCCCTAGTTAACATTTGCATCTCTTTGTTTTCATCATCAAAGACACCAGGATAACTGTAGCCATAAAGGAGGTACTTCTACTTGCTCATTATATGCTTCTTCCCAGGGTAGCATCATAGCTACATCTTGCTAAATTGCAAAAACTCTGATTTAAAGCATTGCCCTTGGCAAATCCCTTATCCAACCTCAGGTGAAACTGAGCTTCCCATTTCTTAGAGGTTTCTTCATGTGCTTTGTACGAAGAAGCCTTGAAACGGCAATAAGCTCTGTGCCCTCACTAGCAACACAGGGGAGATGGAATAACGATCTCTCCTTAATCAAGACTGATGGGAACTTTGATTAGACCCACTTTCCAACAAGAAAAAGTCACGTTAAGACATGTTTGTCTGAATTGAAGACTGAAAAAAAAGCTGTTTAATAAATTACAGATAACTGATAATCTCTTTTCTAGCATTATATTATTATTGTGAATTGGTAGAATTTGAAATCTACAGCAATTTCAGAGTGTGAAATGAAGGCTGGGAGTGTTGGCCTCAATTTGAGGAACAGCATTTTAATAGTTAAAATGCACAGAACAAGGTGCTTTGGGAGAGGATGAGGTTATTACAAAGTGAATTCATGCGTGAAAGAACCAGTGCCATCCGTACCATTTCTGAAACTATTTGACTGAAACTATTTAAAATTCCAACAAAAGTAATTTGAAGGGATGAATGAAGTGCAACCAGAATCTCCACAGATTCTACTGAGTTTTTTCAAGGCTTTCCCTTTAGTAAATTTGAAAAAGGCTTGTATAAAGATTGCCATTATTTTTCTGTATGCAGCTTGTACCAAATTACACTTCCCCTAGTGAATTATGAGAAGGCCTGTTTCCCTACATTGTGGCAATCCACAGTATACAATCAGCCTTTTTGACCTCTGCCAATCTGAGAGGTAACTATGAAAACTGTGTCATTTTAGTTAACATTCCTTTTATGATGTGTGAGGTTGAACAGATTTTGTGTTTAAGCGTGAGTCCTATTTCCTCTACTGTGAACTGTTGGTTCACATCTTTTGCTTATTCGCTTCCTGAACTCTTGGCCTATATCTTACAGGGTTTAGAACCATTTGTCTGCGATATGATTAGCAAATGTTTCCCAGAGTCCCAAGACTGTCTTATGGATTTACTGTGTTTTTCCAATACAAATTTCAGAAAAATTTTTAGTGGAATTTATCCATGTTTTTTCTTTTCTTCACCTCTGGACACTGTGTTATACTAAAAAAAAAAATATTTTAAAAGTTCACCAATCTTTTTAGTGTTAATATTTCATGTTTAAGTCTGCAGTTCATTTAGGTGTGAACTATGGATTAAATTTCATTTTTTTCCAGGTGCCCATATATTCCAACAACATTTATTGAATAATCTATCAGTTCTTCACCAATGTGAAATGTCATATTTACCATATACTTAAAATCTCATATGTATTTGGTTATGTTTCTTAAATGTATATGGTATTTCACTGATTGGTCTATACACCTGAAAACATTACACTGTTTTAATTATTTTAGCTTGATAACATTTTAATATCTAGTAGTAATAAAATTCCCCATGAATCAAATAATCTCTTGTATATTATTTATTTTTCATATAAAATTTATCTAGTAAGAAAACAATGGATGAAATTTGTATTGATACCATATTCAATTTATAGAATAAGTGAATATTAATTGTTAGCATTATTAATATGAGACCTTCCATGAATACAGTATTTCTTTTTGTTTGTATTTTGGATCTTCTGGTAGTTTTCTTCATTTTCTCAAGTAGAATGAACTCTTTTCCACGTATGTGTTCACATCACTTCATTCAGACTCTTTCTCTACTATAACCCATCCACTTTCCATTACAGTTTATATTGTTGTTGATGATTTATTGTTTTACTTTCTCATCCAACACTTTTGTATCTTGAATGTCCAACCACTGGTTGTTCAAATATTAGAAAAACCAATATTTGATTTTGCTTCATTCTTTTCTGTATTGGCTCAGTATTCCTCTAAAGCATGATTACCACCTTGCCAAATGTTAAATTCAGAGAAATAAAGACAGCATCCTTTAAATAAGTTACTTTTGGCAAGACACAAATGGAGATGATGGAAGGGGAAGACTTTTGAAAACTGAAAAACTAAAACTTACTTCTTTCTTGTCTCTAAATTTACAGATAATATTTTCCACGCTCACAGATACATGAGAAATGCATGGATTTTAATGTCTTCTTTATACTTTTAAATTTTCTACCAGAATTATAATTTTCTCTTTAAATTTTTGAACATAGTCTCAAAATCAGATCCCCATATATACCAGATGTGCTTATAGATATTTGCAATTACATTTTGTCATTTAATATTCATAATATATGGTTTTGTTAATTAAGAACTATTATCAACACTTAAAGATGGACAAGCAGAGAGTCAGTGACTAAAATAATTATCCTTCCTATCTTATACATCCCTACATTTTAGAATCCTGAATGAAACCTAGAGTTAATTCTCTTTCTCAAAAAAATTTTTGTTCATTATTTTCTATAAAATGAAAGAATGAATTGTTTCCAACAAGTATTTGGACTTAACATTGTGGTAGGCATGTTTCTAAAATGGTCCTTGCTATACACTGAATATCCATGCTCTCTCCAATTTATATGTTGAAATTTTAACCTCTAATGTGATGGTATTAGAAAGTGAGACAATTAGGAAGTAATTAGGTCATACGAATTGAACCCTTATTAATGGAACTAATGATCCTATAAGAAGACATAAGAAAGCCTGCTTTCTCTCTCAGCTTTCTACCATGTGAGGATACGATGAGAAAACAGCTGTCTGCAACCTGAAAGAAGGCCCTCACCAAGACATGATCATTCTGGCACCCTGATGTCTGACTTCCAGCCTCCAGAACTGTGAGAAATAAATATCTGTTTCTTTGTAAGCCATCCACCCAGTCTATGATATTATGTTACAGCAGCCTGAAGACAGTCTTCAATGACCCTTGCCTCTTGGTATTCCAGTCTTTGTGTAATCCCCTCCTCTTGAGTGAAAACTACATTTTTGGCATTCGTCTTATGAATAAAATACAGAAAATGCAATGGGATGTCATTTCCATGATTAGGTTCCAAAAGATTGTGACTTCTGTATTACTGGTAATTTTTCTGTCTTGTTGTCACTCTCACTTGCTTGCTTTCTTGCTTGTTCTGACTTGAGATACTATATGGAAAGGCAGGTGGGGCAAGGAATGGAAGGAGTCCACTAGCCAACAACAAGTGAGAAGTTAACTCCTTAATCTAATACTCTTTAAGAAGATGAATTTTGCCAACAATCATGTAAGTAAGCTATAAAGCAGATTCTTCCCAGCTGACCCTTAAGACAACTATTATCCTAGTCAACACCCTGAGGCAGCCTAATGAGAGACCTTGAAGTAGAAGATCCAGATAAGTCACGACCAGATAAACACAACAGAAACTGAGGTAATAAAGCAATGTAGTTTTAAGCTACTGATTTTTGGGTCATTTGTTACATAGCAATAGACAACTAATATGCACTCAGTCTCTGTTCTAATTATCTACAGTTGTATATCAAATTACTCCAAAATCTTAGTGGCTTAATAAACAACAATCACTTATTTTACTCCAGAATTTTCAATGTGGGTTGATCTCATGGAGACAGACTTGTGTCTGCTCCACAATGTCTGGGGCATCAACTCTAATGATTAGGTTTGCTGATGGTGGGAAAAGCTGGCCGCTTGCTGAGCATCTCTCTTTATGTAGTGTGATCTCTTCATGTGGCCTCTCCATTTGGTGTCTACAGAGTAGTGGCCTCAAAGTAATCACATTCTTAATTTGGGACCCAAGGGTACCCAGAAAAAGCCTTGTAAGAAATCACAGCAAAAACTACAAAGCTTCTTATAATCTCTTATGAGTCCCAGAAGTCACACAATGTCACTTCTGCCATATGCTATGGGTCACACAAAACTAACCACAACCTCTGAGAGAGAAACCTACACAAAGTGTGAACACTGGGAGATGAAAACATCTGGGGACTATCTCTGAGTTTGCTATCAAACTGCTCTATATTTGTGTCTCTTCATCATCTCATCAAATGTTAAAATGCTTTAAAATAAGAGGCTTGCCAGTTGGAGAGTTGTGCTGCTTACTTTCTTTGCTTTTTAACTTTTACCTAAAACACTTAACTTGTATGTACTCTAGTTTCCTGATGCATACAACTAGAGTAAATATCTATGCTCTAATTACATTGTGATACAACTGAGTAGGGTAAAAAAAAAAAAAAAAAAGCAAACTCTCAAGTAGAGTGCTAGCATATACTAGGTGCTCCAGGCATACTGGATGATATTCCTATTTTTCTAATTCTTATATTATCCCTAGCCCCATTTTTCCTAATTCTCTTTGCTAGGACTTTCCACATCCTGCTGTCTGTTATAGTTGTTTATATACATTTATTATCTTGCTTAATGAATTGTAAAAATACTTCAGAGGCAGGCTTTACAATGTCATTAACTTAGCACCTGGTAGGTGCTTAATAAAAAATCATTGATTAAATGTTCACTACTTACCATTTGCACTATTCATCTAGCATCATTTATTCATCGTCTTGTCCTCCCATGAAGATTAAGCATTTAGTGGAAGTGATTATGCCTTGTAAGTAACTCTTAAAAGTCTCCATCAACAGCCCCAGGCCTTGTTCAAAGTGTTCGTTAATGCAAGTCTATAAAACAAATTTTAATATCCACTGTCTATTAACACATTCACTTATTCCTTTGACTGGAACTTTCCTACATTCTGGTAGGAAGCATCAGGGAAAAGTGGGAAAAGGCGGTAGAAGAGAGGTTAGCCACTCATACATGGTGGCCGGACCACCTGGTTTTGAAACAGATTCAGGCAGTTACTACATACAGAACTTAGAAAGTATTTATTTTCCGTAAGCCTTCTTTTGTCACTTCTAAAATGGAGAAAATAGTTTTTCCTCATAGGGTGGTTTTGGGAATAAAATGGGATCATGTATATGTAACATGCAGCACAATGCTTATACAAAGTAAGTGCATAGTAAACCTTCACTTTCACTAAATGTCTCCACTTCAGTGAAGTCTAGATTGCCTATGCTGAAACTCTGCTCAGAAAAACCTACATGATTTTGTTGATTTTGTCTAAGAAAAAATGAGGCCGGCCGGTGGCTCAAGCCTGTAATCCCAGCACTTTGGGAGGCCGAGACGGGCGGATCACGAGAGTCAGGAGAGTCGAGACCATCCTGGCCTAACACGGTGTGAAACCCCGTCTCTACTAAAATACAAAAACTAGCCGGGTGAGTGGCCGGCGCCTGTTAGTCCCAGCTTACTCGGGAGGCTGAGGCAGGAGAATGGCGTAAACCGGGAGGCGGAGCTTGCAGTGAGCTGAGATCTGGCCACTGCACTCCAGTCCGGGCGACAGAGCAGACTCCGCCTCAAAAAAAAAAAGAAAAAAAGAAAAAAAGAAAAAATGTCTTACTCATTTTTTCATAGTGAACTATGCGGTTTGTTTTATTGTCCAGGCTAGAATGCAGATTCTTAGATTATAATAGCTGGATGTGATTTGACATGAAGTCCTGAACATAGCCCAGGTAAGGAATATTTCTGTATCTTTCCCCCACATTTATACTTCTGCCTGTCTTTTTGTAACAATTATACAGATAGAAATAAGTTGCTAAATTATTGGTTGAAATCTGGTATTGAACCATTTTTTTTTTTTTAACTAGGCATTATTTTTTATTAAACCTGCCACTCTGATTACCATTATTTTAGTAACGACACCTAGGGCAACCAGCATCTCTCTCTTTCAGTCTTTCTCACCACAGACTTAAGAATATGTCCCCCTACAATCTTTACCTTCCTTTCTTTTTCCTGTTCTCAGAGATGAGTGAGTAAATACTTAAACTTCATTTAACAACCCATCTTTCACCATGGTGCCCTACTTTGGACATTACTGGGCACTGACTCAATATTATTCACTCTTCTGTTGTTCTGTGTGTATACTTCCCTCAACCCAGAATTCCACAGGGAGACAAGGTAAATGGAAGGCAGGATCTGGCTGCATCTTGGTCTTGGAAATAATAATATCAAAATCCCATTTCTTGAATATCTAGTTCACAGTGACAGCAATACTAATAACAGCAGTGGATGACATGCACTGAGCTCCTCATGAGCCATTCTAAATTTTGTGTATTTGCTAGTGCACATGATCCACAGAACAATGAAGATAATTAAGTTCTGAAGTAGAAGTTAACCACTTTGCCTAGTGTCAACTGATAAGTAGCAAAGCTAGGATACAAATCTAGAAAATTTGGCTTTAGCAAGAGACAGCTCTTATTCTGTGTCATATACTGCATCTCACTGGGGGCTTATAAGTAAGTGGGGGACACAGAAATTATACTTCTCCAGCCTACCTCACTATCATTACAAGGCCTGGGGCATGTACATAGAGAGTTATAAAGTCTATTATAGCAGCTGATGCACAGTAAGTGCTCAATTAATGATTGTTGAACAAATGAATGAACACTAGATTAAAATATACTTAAGCACATAAACTGATTCAAGTCAGATGAAACTGAGAACTACAGACAATCAGTTTACATACAGAAAGGGCCCTTTCATATTTTGCGAATAAATGATGTGTGTGCATCATAGACACATATTCCAACAAACATGCACACGTGTACTGACACACTTAGTTTCTCCACTTGTGACTCGACTGTGATTTTCCTGTCAGAGAGTAGTATTTTCCTAGACTCCAGAAATAACACTAAGGGAACATATTAAATGGTGTGTTATACAAATGCTAAGTACCCCACATACTCAGTGTTCCCTAGCCATTTCATAAACAAACTTTAGAAGTCAATTGGTTTAATTGAACTGTCAAAGTAGGTCAAACTGAAAGGGCAGAGATTATATATAAATAGTCCAATGTCTGTCAGTCTCAGGGAGCTAGTCATTAGGTGCCAATCTGATCATAATTAATATGTTATTAAAATCCTCACAAAATAAATTGACTTGATTTAAATCAAAGAGTTGAAGTCATGCAAGGGCAATGAAGAGAAAAAATGTTTAGGGTAAAGTTCTGTACTTTCCTAAAATTTCAAATTTGGGCAAACCAACATGGGCTATCTTATTTTTCTGCCCGGAGAAAGTAAGAGATCTTCTCATTTAATAATCTACTCATATTTTAAAGTCTTGGAAACTTAGAACATCCTAAATTTGTCTATATTAGATCAGAGTCATGATTTTCTCAGCCCAATATTGTGTCTCCAGTAAAAGGAACAAGTGGAACATTTTGCCCACCTGCACATCAGCCTCCAGGTTTAGGTATGTTCACAAACTATCTGTGTGCCGAGCACAGTGGTTAGAACAGAAAAACAAACACAAAAAAAATATTTATTAGAATGAATTAAAATTCTTACTTCCAAGAACAATATATTCATGCATTTTCTTAAAAATGTTCTAAATTTCATTGTGTTTTCTGTCTGAATCTACTATGAAATTATGCTGTCTCATGTATGAAGTACAGTATTTGTAATAAATTTTAAAAATATTTCATTGAATATTTGCCATGTACCAGGTACAGTATCTTAGTTTTAGCCTCACAACAACCTTATGAAGAAGGTGCCATTAGTATGCCCATTTTATAGATGAGGAAATTGACACTGTGTGAAATGAAGTTGCCCAAGTTCACGCAGCTAAAACAAGAGAGGATTAGAATTTAAACAAACTCCTTGTGTTTCCAAAACATCAACTCTCCTTAACTCCAACTTTACAATTAAATGCACGGAGAGAAACAGTCTAGCCCCTCTTCCCACAGCATAGTGTTTCTCTGTATTCTGGTATTTCCTGCTTCATAATCTTCAGGGCTAGGACAGGGGTTGAGCAGAAGTCTTGTTAAAAATGCAAATTTATCTCCATCACCCAGACCTACTGAAGTAAAATATCCAGACCTACTGAAGTAAAATATCCAGACCTACTGAAGAAAGGTGGAGCCCTGGAATCATCATTATCATCATCATGATCATCATCATCATCACCTGTCACACTGGAAGGAAGCCAAAATAAATTAAATGACATTTTGATTAAATAGTAATAAATATTACCAATATTTTCAGAACTGGCTAATGTGAAAGGCAAATATATTGTGTATTCATAACTGATAAGATTAATTTCAAAGGAGAAGCTCAATGACTTCAAATGCCACAATTACTCATAAATACAAGGGTTAAAAAGTTAATAGAGAGAAAGGTCAGTACTGTTGAATGGATGGTAAAAATTCATAAGGTAGGAGTAGGTAACCAATTTTCAGACTCCAAGGGTGATCTTGAATACATTATTTAAACCTCTCTAAGCCCCAGTTTACTCATGTTATAAAATGAGGAAAATAATAGGTATAATGGAACCACAAAAATACTGTAAGTAAATATGTGTATCCAAGTGCCTGGCATATAATAGACACATAATTAAAATATCTTTTCTTAAAAAAGCTAGCTTCTCCTGTGTGGATAGCCTTAAAATCTGTGTATTTGTATAGCTGTCTTTTTTATTTTGATTACATGCTTAACTACAAGGTGGATTCTACAGTCCAATAACTATCCTGTAAAGTCACCTTCCAGGATCAAAAATGGAGAAACATGGGATTGTCTTGTATGCCCCTTGGAATAGCAATGCATTCATTTTCTTACAAACCAAATGCTCTTTACAAATACTGACCAATGCAAAGGTCCTTCTGCCCCATATGTTCTAAAAATGGTATAAAGACATTTTTAAGTTAACTAGCCAGCTTCTTTATTGGGTCAGCCACATGACTTTGAAAATAAAACATCAAGAGTTATCTCAGAAAAATTCAGCAATCACTTTAGAGTTAGTTCTGCTGGGTAGAGCGTGCTAATAAGAATTGGGTCACAGGTTCAACCCCTGTGTGGGACCATTATATTCACTTTCTTACAAGACCTCCCTGACAGTATAATTTTGGCCAGTCTTCTCACGCTGGCATAGCAATGGCCATAGGAAAGATGCAGCAGAGGGCAAGGCTTCAGCAGAAACCACCTCTGTTCTTTAAAAATATCTGCACAGTAACTGGGGTGGGCATTCTGTCACACTCTTTCAAGACAGACACCAACCCTGCTTTGACTCAAAGTGTATTCTGAATCTGTCTTCATTGCAAGAGAAACTTTAGTGGAAGTGCTCTCTGGAATCAATGATTGGGGTGGTGGATGGGGGAAGGATATGTGTGTATAATTTGAAGTGTAAGGGCACAGGGGTATTAAAGTATTTGTATTTTCACAAGGTATACTTATATAATGGAATACTGTTCAGTGAAAAATTAAAATAAAATGTCTTTTGCATCTACATGGATGGAACTGGAGGCCACTGTCTTAAGTGAAACAACACAGAAACAGAAAGTCAAACACAGCATGTTCTCACTTATAAGTGGAAGCTAAAACATGTGTACACATAGACACAGAGAGTGGAAAAAAATGAACATTAAAGATTTGGAAAGATGGGAGAGTGGGAGGAGGATGAGAGGTGAGAAGTTACTTAATGGATGCAATGAACGTTATTCTGGCGACAGTTAGCAGTAAAAGCCCAGATGTCATCACTATGCAATATAGCCATGGAATGAAACTGCACTTGTACCCCTTAAGTTTATACAAATAAAAAGAGATTTGTTCCCAGTGTTAGAAAAAAAGTAAAGGGGGAAGGTGCTAGGAAAGGAACTCATTTATTAAGCACTGTGAGAGCTACTTGATATAAACCTTTCATTTATCTACTTATTAACTATTTCTTGGTGTTAGGCTCTGTGCTAAATAAGCACTGGGAAACAGGAACAAGGCAGACAATATTCCTTGATTTTATAGAATATGCTGTCTGATAAAGGAAACAAATGTTGAACATTAATTACAAGTATGATCAGTTTTATAAAGATAAGAGCAAAGGGAACTATGGAGACCTATGGCAAATGACAGTTTCTGAGTGGAAAACACAGAAATCATTTCTGATTAAACTTAAGTTAAACTGGTTTATTAAGGGACTTTGGTAATGTTAAAAGTCTAAGTCACTTAGATAACAGGGTACACAGAGTATAATCTCAGACTCTCACAAACAAGATATTGTGGATCTATTTGGGATCCTACCATCAAATGACTGTGCCCCAATCACTTTGCTCCAACCAATCTGATTGTTTATTTTTGAACCTGTGCCCAACTGTAGTCAAGGTGCACAGAGCTGTTACCAAACAGAGTATGGGGTGGAAACAAAGCAGCTATGTTCTATGGACAAAAATATCCAAGAATCTTACTAAGGTGTTAGGATCAGGAAGTGAAATTTCAGGTGACATTTTAACTATAAGATATATATTATTATCTCCATTTTATAGATGAGGAAATTAAGATCCAGAAAGCTTTCATGACTTCTTTAAGATCACAAAGTCATTAACTTAAGAAGCTTGGATGGGAACTCATGACTTTCAGTTTATAAAACTTACGACTTTTCCATTATATCACATTTTCCCAATTTGTGTGTCATTAATACAATTAAAAAATGGAATCTTAAAGATATTACGGGCTAGTTTTTGAATAATAAATTATGATGTCATTGGCATGTCTAATTAAAACACCTTTCACCTCTAAATATGGATGTACTTTGCACAAAGTCTGTTAAAGCTGTAACAAAATCAACCTTAGAAGATAGTAGTTGCATTACATACTTACTTAATAAAACCACAAGGAAATCAAACTTAGAGGAAAAATTCAAGATACCACTTGAATTCTGCTAATTACTGTCAAGATGGCCAAAATCAAGGATGGCAGTTGAAGACACCATTTACATATCGTCGTGGGGGATGAGATATTTTTAAAACTACTTGGCTTTTCAACATCAAAATGTGTGCAAATTAATATTTTTCCCAATTTACTACAGCAAAAGCAAGTAAATTAACAAAATCTAGAAAAATGACAGACATGATACTTGGTGAAATACCCTATAGAGAAGCATAAGTAAGACACAATGTCAGTTTTGAACTATTCCAAGCATTGTCTGTAACTTTATGACTTTTCCTCTCACTCAAGAATACCAGTGATAATGAGAGTGATGTTGAAATGAGGAGAACTTGGAAGTGACTCCAATATATGTAAAATTTAAGCAATCTCATTTTTCAACTTTATTATGAAACACACTCATAACTGATCATGATACAAAGTACATTTTGATAACATTGTTGAGAAAATGAATTACTGCTTTTGAGTCCAGATCCCAATTCACCTACTCATGTATTATTTCTGACTATTGCAATCTACTTTTTTACTCTAAGACCTATTCCACTCTGAATCACATAACACACAGCATTTATTCAAAATATGCCCCATTTTACAGTTTTCTAATTATTTCATGTATTTTCTTACCAGCTGGATAAGAAATGCACTGAAGACATTAATCAGCTCATAGCACAGAGGTAGGTACAATAGATTTCTCTTCTGTGATTTTGATCCTTGAAGTCACAAAAGTAACTTTATAAAGAATATGTAGAATTTTGAAAAATTTTATTAACTTGCTGAAGCTAACAGGTACCACAGGAGCAAACTACAGGTTACCATATGCCCATTCCCAAGTGATATGGTTTGGCTGTGTCCCCACCCAAATATCATCTTGAATTGTAGTTCCCATAATCCCCACGTGTTGTGAGAGGGACCCAGTGGAAGGTAATTAATAGGGGCAGTTACCCCCATGTTGCTGTTCTCATGATGGTGAGTGAATTCTGACGAGATCTGATGGTTGTATAAGGGGCTTTCCCCGCTTTTGCTTGGCACTTCTCCTTGTTTCCACCACATGAAGATGAATGTGTTTGCTTCCCCTTCCACCTTAAGTGTAAGTTTCCTGAGGTCTCCCCAGCCCTGCAGAACTGTGAGCCAATTAAACCTCTCACCTTTATAAATTACCCAGCCTTGGGTACGTCTTTATTAGCAGCATGAGAATGAACTAATATATATATAAACCAAGGAATATATTTTTGATTAAGATTTAAAGCTAAAGACTTGAGATAAAGCCCACAAGATCAGATATATTAGCCCTTTTATATATTACTAAATTTTATTTGTGAATTTTTTTATATACTACTAAATTTGATTTATTAATGATTTGGTGTTTATGTTCAAGAGGACCATTCATTTGTAAATTTTTTATAATGCCTTTAGGTTTAGAATCAGTATAACTCTGGCCTCATAAAATAAAACAGGAAGTGCTCCTTCTTTCTCTGTTTTCTGAAAGAGTGAAGGATTGGTATTATTGATCCCTTAAATGTTTGATAGAATTAACTAGGGAAGCTATCTGGCCCAGAGTTTCCTTTGTAATAAAGTTTTGATTACGGGTTTCTATTTATTCTTAATCTAGTGTCTTTAATAACTTGTGTCTTTCAAAGAATATGTTCTTAATCTAAGTTGTTACCATTAGCATTTGGGTGTTTATATTATACCCTAATATCCTTTTAATGTCTGAGGATCTGTAATGCTGTACCAGTTCCTATTGGTAATGTATGTCTCCTTTGGTCTTAATCACTGTAACTAAAAGTTTATCAATTTAACCCTGAAAATTAGTCATGGATGCTCACTCTTACACTGAACTGGAATTATTTTGTAATTAATTGTTAATGTTCTTTTTCAACATTGAACTGAAATTACAATATAATTAGACTAGAAGTTGAAATAAAAGGTATAGAGATAGGAAGGAAGCAGTAAAATTGCTTTTGCAGATGATTTGATCATTCATGTATGGTCAGCTCTCTATATCCTATGGGTTCTATATTAATGAAATGTTCATTCATGGATTCCACATCCATGGATTCAACCAATTGCAGATCAAAAATATTTTTTTTAAAAAGATAGTTGCATCTGCAGAGAACGTGTACAGACTTTTTGTTCTTGTTATTATTCCCCAAACAATAGTTGAGGTCAGGAGTTTGAGACCAGTCTGACCAACATGGTGAAACTCCCGTTTCTACTAAAAATACAAAAATTAGCCAGGCATGGTGGTGCACTCCTGTAATCTGAGCTACTCAGGAAGCTGAGGCAGGAGAATCTCTTGAAACCAGGAGGTGAAATTCGCAGTGAGCCAAGATTGTGCCACTGCACTTCAGCCTGGACAAAAGAGCGAGACCCTCCTCAAAAAAAATAAGAGATATTTATATTATATCACATATTATAAGTAATCAAGATGATTTAAAGTATATGGGAGGATATGCAATATGCATAGGTTACATGCAAATATTACGCCATTTTATACAAGAAATTTAAACACTCATGGATTTTGGTTTCTGGGTTGTGGATTTTCAAACCAATCCCCTATGGATAACAACTGTCGCAGGTGAGTGGTGACTATCTGGGGCTGGTGGCACAGGGTTAAGAAGAATCCACGAAGATAGTTGTAGGTAAAGAAAGGCAGATTTATTAGAGAAAGTATGAAAATACATTATAAGGAAGCAACGGGCAGGTCAGCAAGAGAGGAAATGACTGAAAAGAGACAAAGTCTTATTGAGGATTTTATAGAATGGTGCTTGAGCTGTGTGCTAAAAAAAAAAAAAAAAAAAAAGGCTTTGTGTAGTACTGATAATGCAAAGGTTGCAGTGAGCTAACTTGTAATGTTTATATCAGCCAAGGGTCTGGTGACAGCTGGGTGCAGGAAGATTGTGTGTTATTTGCACAGGAGGACTATGTGTTGTAGACCATGAAGAAAGGTAGACCTATAGCTTATCTGTTTTCTCTTTGTGCTTTCCCCTGGTCCTCTCAGCCTGATTCTACCCCACCCCCAAAATTAGGACTCCACACCAGTCATCCGTGATATACACTCGGGACTATATATAAAAATCCTAAGAGTCCACCAAAAAAAAAAAAAAAAGCAACTAAAAATAATAAGTGGTAACAACCTTTTACCAATGTTGCAGGGTGCGAGGTCAATATGCAAAAACGAGTAGTATTTTGTATACTATAATGAACAACTGCAATTTAAAAAACAACATAAACTACACCGGCATAAAACCTTGAAATAGTTAGAAATAAATTTAACGTAACTAGCACAATGAAAACTACAAAACATCACTGAGAAGAATTAAAGAATAAAAAATAAATGAAGGCCATCCTTATAGATACAAAGATAAATATTCCCACAAAACAATCTGTAGAACCAGTATACTACCATTCAAAATTCTAGCAGGAATTTGTATAAATTTACAAACTGATTCTAAATTGTATATGGAAATGTAAAGGATATGAATGAACCAAAACAACTTTGAAAAAGAGCTAAGTTGTAGGATTTACACTACTTAATCTCAAAATTTACTGTAAACTTACAGTAACTAAGAAAGTGTAGTATTGGCCAGGCGTGGTGGCTCATGCCTGTAATCCCAGCACTTTGGGAGGCCAAGGGGGATGGATCACCTGAGGTCAGGGGTTTGAGACTAGCTTGACCAACATGGTGAAACCCTGTGTCTATTAAAATACAAAAATTAGCTGGTCATGGTGGTAGGAGCCTGTAATCTAGCTACTAGGGAGGTTGAGGCAAGAGAATCGCTTGAACCCAGGAAGTGGAGGTTGCAGTGAGCCGAGATGGTGCCATTGCACTCCAGTCTGGGCAAAGAGTGAAACTCCATCTCAGAAAAAAAAAAAAAAAGAAAAAGAAAAGAAAAGAAAGAAGTGTGGGATTGACAAAACAAAAGAAGGGTCATATAGATAAATGATATATAATATAAATTTCACACTTTTGGCCAATTAATTACTACAAAGGTACCAATAATAATTGAATGAAAAAGGAAGATTGGCCAGGCGCAGTGACTCACGCCTGTAATCCCAGCACTCTGGGAGACCGAGGCAGGCAGATCACAAGGTCGGCAGTTCAAGACCAGCCTGGCCAATATGGAAAAACCCCATCTCTACTAAAAAAAAAAAAAAAAAAAAAAAAAAAAAAATTAGCTGAGCATGGTGGTGCATGCCTGTAATCCAAGCTACTTGGGAGGCTGAGGTGGCAGAATTGCTTGAATCCAGGGGGCAGCGGTTGAAATGAGCCAAGATTGCGCCATTGCACTCCAGCCTGGATGACAGACCGAGACTCCATCTCAAAAAAAAAAAAAAAAAAAAAAAACATAAAAAAGAAGATCATTTCAACAAATGGTGCTGGAACAAGAAGATATGCATGTGGAGAAAAAGTAAATCTCAAACTTTACCTTACACAAAAAAGTAATTAACTTAAAAGGACCATTAACCTAAACATAAAACTATAAAATTTTTAAGGTAAAATAGAGGAGAAAATCTTCATGACCTTACTGTCAAAAAAGATTTCTTAGGATATATAAAGCAGAAATCATACAAAGAAAAAAACCTTTAAAACTGGGTTTCATCAATATTCAAAGTCTTCTCACTGAGAAACATTGTTGAGGTTAACAGGAAGCTGCCAACTGAATGAAAATATTCACTATATGTATATCTGACAAGCACTTATATCCAAAGTACATAAAGAACTCTTCCAACTTAATCAGATGACAAAATAAATCAATAAAAAATGAGCAAACAGCTGGGCCTGGTGGCTCACGCCTATAATCCCAGCATTTTGGGAGATCGAGGCAAGCAGATTACTCGAGGTCAGAAGTTCAAGACCAGCCTGGCTAACATGGTGAAACCTCATCTCTACAAAAAATACAAAAATTAGCCAGTGTGGTGGTGCATGCCTGTAGTACCAGCTACTCGGGAGGCTGAGGCAGGAGAATCACTTGAACTCAGGAGGCAGACATTGCTGTGAGCCAAGATGGCACCACTGCACTCCAATCTGGGTGACAGAGGAAGACTCCATCTCAAAAAAAAAAAAAAAAAAGAGCAAACATAATAAACAGTTGTCTAATAAGCTCCGGAAAAGACATTTAAGATCTTTATTAGAGAAATGTAAATTAAAACCATAATGAGATACTACCAGGCACACATTAGAATGAATAATATTAAAAGAATTGACAATGCCAAGTGTTACCAAGAATGTGAAGAAACTGGAATTCTCATAATTCTGCTGGTAGAAACGAAAAATATTGTAATCACTTTTGTAAACAGTTTGCAATTGCTTATAAAGTTAAAGTTACAATTACTATACACCCCAGAAATTTCTCTCTCAGGAATTTATGACAGAGACATTAAAACATACATTCATACAAAGACTTGTATATGAATATTTACTGAAGTTTAATTCATAATAGTCAAAAACCGGAAATTACCCAAATGCTCAATTGGTTAATATATAAACAAATGTAGTATATCCATACAATGGAATATTATTTAGTAATACAGAAAAATGAACTACTAGTGCACAAAGTAATGTGGATAAATCTCAAAAATATGCTGAGCAAAATAAGCCAGATACAAATGAGTATATAATATACGTTTTCACTGATATATAAAACTAAAAAAGGTAAATCTCATATATAATGGTAGAAAGCAGGTCAATGGTGATCTCAGGCACAGGTTAAATTTGGGGGACAATGCTTTATATTTTGATTGTGGTAGAGGTTACATGTCAATATAAATTTGTCAACACTCATAGCAATATAAAACTACAATACATGCATTTTGCTATACTTAAACTGTATTTCAATAAAATTGATTTTAAAATTTATACAACTCTCATTGTGACATTTCTCATCTTCTCCTAATTTTCAGTCCTCTCCAAAAGCCATGCACATGGTAGAACATGACAGGAGTGGAGGAAACACATTATCAAGGGGTATAAGTGTTGTCAGCCTGTCACAGGACCTTTAGCACCTTAACAGTGGCCTTTCCTCTTCTATTTATTCTCTGTTAGAACTATGTGACCTTCGGAAGCTGCCCAGAAACACTTAAGCATCTCAACCTTAGTGAGCATTTAGCACTAAAAACTTTACCTGAAATGATACCCCAAGTCCACATTAATACATCAGAGAAACACCTAAATTGTATAGATGTGCCTTATCAACTAGAGAAGAGAGGAAGAAGATTATAGGGAAACAAATGAATGCTGCTTATTTCCTCTATTCCGCTAATTGACATAGATACAGAATGGCAGAGGAATGACAGTGAGCTGTACAGAAGAGCAAGGAGAGAAAACAGAGCACCAGACCCCACAATTAGCACCTAATTGGAGACAAAGGCTGGAGTGTGGAGGTTGCCTTCACAAAAAAACGGTGCAGAAAACTTGAGAACCACTGCAGTGTGTGTACAAGAGACCAAAACAGAATTGGGAGAGATGACATTAAAAGTTTTGCTTAAACATGAATTAATATGCCATTTCCTGTGTTTTGTGAGAGTCTAATATCTGAATTGAACTTTTAATTATTATTGGTTATTCACTGGTATAATTGGAATGATATAATTCCTACAGATATACTTTCAAAGAGCTTTGTGGCTTATATAGATTATTAAAAGAAATTAAGTACCTCCTCAAAAGGCAAGAAGAGAAAACAGGGTAGAAAAATGGCAACATTTGGGTGCCATCTCTGAAGATGAGATCTTTTCACTGGAAAAGCACAAGATTCTTCTTAAACCCATTTTGGATTTCTGTCATCTGAACTTCCTTCCTCAATGAGACTCTGAGGATTACAGGATGCTTAGATCCCTTCTTACAAATCCAGTAATAGTTAAATTCAAGTTACAACTCCCTCCGTTTGTCTTTATTTTGATATCTTTTTAGTGTTTTTAGTTTAGGAAGTAGCACAACTGCTTTTTTACTATTTCATACATTTTAAGACCCAGAGTATAGCACAAAAATAAACGTATTCCATCTACCATAATGATGGGAGAGAACAAAGCATATATTATACATACGTGTGTTTTACTTGAGCACAGATAAGCCATCAGGCTCACACACACAACAGCTGAAGTAAACATGGTTTTAGGATATGTGTACAGGCACACAGTGAATCCACAAGAAGCAGTGGCTCAGCAAATCAGAGAGTCTTTGCAGAGGCTGTGTCTCATTTCCTATGGGACAACTGGGGGGTCCATGTTTTAAGAAATTTCATATTTGTGAAGTTATGTGACAAACAGCCTGGGATCTCTAACTGAGGATGTTACAGAGCTTGGTCACATGGCAGGAGTAATAACAAAAGCCAACTAACCTTGAGTAATTAGTATTAATATGATTCCACTTTTTAACCTGAGATTGGGCTTGGTTGGTCTGAAAAAAAATGCAAGATTTATATTCTACGATTCTAAGTTACCTCCAACATTTTGGCAAGTAGACACAATATGTTAAAAAGAATAACACATCCTTCTAAAATTTAAATGTTTCCTCTGTTACACCTCCTTAATCCAGATGGCCTCTTTTGAAAATTTCATAAATTCTTGTATATATCCAGAAACTCTGGGTAACTCAAAACTGACTTTTGCTTCTCCTAAAGAGTACTTCCAAACTTATTTCTCATCCTCTCTATAAAATTGTAAGCTGAAATTGTCTTCAAAAATAACAGAAAGGATTTATCTTCTATTAGATTATAAACGATACCTTTTTCTCACTCATATATAAATGGGAATATCCAAAATATGAAAAAAAATGAAAGCACTGATGAAGTCAACAAGAGTCATAAACAGAACAACAGGGCCTTGCATTAACTCCCCTTAGAGAGGGACCATAAATCATATCAGGACCCCTGCTATGGTCTGAAGTTTGTGACTGCCAAAGTTTATGTATTCAAATCCTAACCTCCAAAATGATAGCATTAGGAAGTGAGGCTTTTGGGAGGTAATTAGGTCACGGAGGCAAAGCCCTCATGAATGCAATTAGTGCCCTTATTTAAAAAAAAAAAAAAAAAAAAAAAAAAAAAAAAAAAAAAAAAAAAGGCCTGAGGGAGACTCCTTGCCCCTTCCACCATGTGAGGACACAGAGAGAAGGCAGTGTCTATGAGACAGAAAGCAGGCCCTTACTTGACACTGAATCTGCAGGTGCCTTGACCTTATACTGCCCACCCTCCAGAACTGTAAGAAATAAATATTTGTTGTTTATCAGCTACCCAGTTTATGGTATTTTGTTATAGCAGTTTAAAGACTAAGAAAGCTTCCTTTCTCCCAATTTGTACACAGTATTAAATAATGAAATATAATTTGAGTACTTACTGTCAAAGAAGGCTATCAGGGTCACCTACAGAATTCTACCCCATATCTTTCTGTCTAGACATGCATCACCTTCTGAAAATATTACTCAATATTTAGAACCAGAATTTATGGTAAAATTTTAACTGTAGCACAAAGGCCTTGAATCAACCTAAGCAAATTGCATTTCCTTGAGATACTCAGTATTTAAGATTTGGAAGGACAAATGCCCAACTACCTATATTTACTTTCACCCATATCACCTCTCCTGAACTTGCATGCTATCGAGTAATTCTTTTATTTCTTTTAAGTTTCATTTATTTTGTATGTTTGTTTATTTGTTTGAAGAACATTTTATGACAGTCTATTTTGTGCCAGGTATTGATTTTGGTATTGAGGATATAGTAGTAAATGAAACCAAGGAAAGCCTACCCTCACATGGCTTACATTTTAATTGTTGTAGATTTCTCTTCAAGAAATATTATTGGGAGTTTCATGTGAGTCCATTTGTGTTGTGGATACAGAAACAAGTTCAGCAAGGCAAATGATAAATCAAGATGTTCTCTTTAGAAGGAATCTACAGAGATCCTGTTGGAGACATCTTGAATTTTAAAGCAAAGGCATGATCTCCTTTTATTAAAAATCACTTTTAATTTCCTACTATGCATTGGTAGAGAATGAATTCCAGGTCTTGAGATATCAGGTGACCCTGACACTGAAGCAGCTGGTTGAAAGGAAATCTGGGCTTGGTAGTAGAGGCAGGAAGTATAAATACCAGCCATGACTCTGCCCTGTGACTAAAGGGGAAATAAGGATCACTATGCCTGCCCACAGTTTATTTCTTACTGTTTATTTACTTTAAATAAATTTCATTTGTTTTCTTCTTCCTTTATTCTACTATTTTATGTCAGATGTGTTATCGATGGTTATCATTACAATTTACTCCAGAAGTTAGAGAGTATCAAAGGGCTCATGATGGAACTAGAGTCAGACTCGCTATAGTAACAGATTATCAAATACTTATATATTAGAGCTTATTTTATCCCATGTCTTTTTCCAGGCACTTTACATTAACCCATTCAGTATTTCTAAGAAGTGTAGCACACAGATGCTTACAAAAAAAAAAAAAAAAAATTGGGGAGGCAAAAATCAGTAAGTTGTCTGAGGTCAGAAAGCAAGAATATGATGGAGCTCGAGTTGTTCTCAAGCAGTTTGGGTTTCAAAGTCTGCAATCTTAAGCACAGTGCCATAAGGACTCTAAATAAATATTGGGTTGGATTCCATAAGGCAACTTGATTTTCCAAAGATATCTCACATACCACTGGATACAACAAGTCACAGGGGCCATGTAAGATAGGTGCTTGCACTATGGACTGGATCAGCTATGACATGGACTGAAATACCCACTAATGACCCACTAATGAGATACCTGCTATAAACATGACCCTCCCTGCTTTTTAGGGTAAAGGAAAGCACATTTTATTTTGTGTACAAAATAATTGCACTATGTTAGGCAGAAACATCTGGTACTGTTGTAGTTTGAAATTTAAACATCGCCTAACTGTGTAATCTGATATTGCACAAGGGGGTGAATTGGAGTAGAGTTTTTTTTTGGGGGGGGAGGGCATATGAAGTCTTTGAAAACTCTTTTTACATTTACAGAATTCAGTACCTTATGAGATCACTAATCCCTTTATAGAAGCCACATGTAGAAGCTTTTACAAAAAAAAAATACTTTTTGTAGTCAGATTGAGCTGCTTCAAAAAATATCATAAACTGGGAGGCTTATCAACAACACATATTTATTTCACACAGTTCTGGAGGCTGGGAGGTCCAAGATCAAGGTGCCAACAGATTTGGTGACTGGCAAAAGCCCACATTCTTGTCCATAAATGGTCCTTCCCTTCTAGCTTTTCCTCACATGTTGGAAGAGCAAAAAGTTTTCTGGGATCTCTTTCAGAAAAGCATGAATCATATTCATGAGAACTCTCCCTTTTACCTAATCACCCAGAAAAGGCCCTTCCTCATGTTGAGTTTACTATTTCAACATATGAATTTTGGGGTGGAAAAGAAACATTCAAACCATGGTAATATATCTATATTAAATTATTTTAAATCAAAAAGCTAGTGTTAGACAACAATGTGAATATATTTAATGCCACAGGACCATCTAAGAATGGTTCAAAATGGTAAATTTTATGTTTTGTATATTTAATCATTTATCTTTATTATCCCATTTAACTGTCACAAAAATAAAAGGAGATGTAAACTGATTTTACTCTTTACTAATGAAGAAAATTACGACAAATGGAGCTAAGCAACTTGTCTCAAGTCATACAAGTAGCAAATACAGTAGAACCAAGACTGCAATCCAGGTTTACTTGATGTCAGTTCCTATTCTCTTAACCACTGTCTTATAAAAGTTACTGATTGATAGTTCTGCACTAATATATTCCAGCGATACTGTACTTTAAAGACTTAAGAGAAGTAATATAAAGATTTTAACTAATAACAACTAAACCTAAAGTCTGAAGAGCTCAGTTACAGATCTGGCTCTTGGGTAGTACATGAATCTCAGCCAGTGACCCACTTTCCTGGTACTGAGATTTCTCTTCTGTAAAATGAAGGATTGCATCAACTGAGTCAAAATCCTCTACAACTTTGCCATTCCACAGTTCCAGACTCTAATTAGATGTCTCTCCTCGTATCCACCTTGTTAACAAGAAGAAATACAAAAGCTATTAATTCTCCATAGAACTTTGAAATTGTCCTCATATCCCCCATCTCCCTCCTCCTTGTGCCTGGGTAGAATCATGATCTGATAAAATTCTAAGGAATATTTTATGTGCAACCCAGATAATCCAAGGTCAGGCTGTAGAAGCTGTTGTGTAACCGTTGGTTGAAAATCAATGGTACATGTCCTGTATTCAGGGACATATACACACAAATAAACACAAATCACTTACAATGACATCTGGTCCTTTGATTTCATAATGCAAATGCCAAAGGGTTATTTTATTTTTTCCAATGTCATCTCATAAAGGCAACGTATTTCATGAGGCAGGCTTTGGACTCGAGTATGAACAGGGTCATTATTGCTGAATTTTAGGATTCTCCCTGGGAATTTAGGTGTCACTAAAGCAGCCATGTTGTCTTTGGCCTTAAGCAACCAATCGATACCCATACACCAGTTCTTTTTGTCACTATGACTGGTATATAGGCTCTAATATTATTGATATTTCCATCACCCAAATTAGTTTTCAGGATGTACTGCCAGACTGGAAATACTGGGTTAGAGACTGTGCATTCCACTGTAGTATTTTAATGTAGTCGACTATTAATAAAAATAGTTACATCTGTACTATTTATTTAGTCTGTGCAGGCATTTTGGATAAGAGTTTTATAAGCATCATCTAATGTTATGGCAACCTTATATGTTAAGTACTATTATTTTTATCTTTAATTTATATATAGAGAAACTTAGGCTTAGAGAGAAGAAATGATTTCCCCAAAGTCACATAGCTAGTGTTGAAGGCCTATGTGACTTCAGACCTTATTCCCTTAACCCCTTCATTATTGAGATAACGACTCCCATTGAGAATCAGCCTGCCTAAAATATACATGAAATAGAATCTTATTTAGAAATTCAAACAGTGTAGCAGAGCTCATCCTCTTTCATTACTGAAGAAAGGTTCTTTTCAATCTGAGAAAGCCATTCATTTAGACTGAGTTTCAGGAAGGAGAGACACATAGGGATATACCAAAATTGGCTGGCTAGTGTCAATGAGGCATGACCAAAGAGTACATGGGGACAAAAGCAGTGATTTAACTCCAGGTCCAGTCCCAGAGGCAAAGACTGAATCAAGGACCAAAGCCACGGTCACTTACTAGGTACGCGAATGGAGCATGCCAAGTGAAGGAAGAAATCATGAAATCATCAGTTAGCAATGACAAAAAACAAAGTAGCTAGAAATTGGTCCTTTTATAAAACTAGGTAGTAACCAGTCAGAATAGCTATTATTAAAAAAATGAAAAATAGTAATTTATGCTGGCAAGGTTGCAGAGAAAAGGGAACACTTAGGCACTGTTGGTGGGAGTGTAAATTAATCCAACCATCGTGGAAAGCTGTGTGGCAATTCCTCAAAGAGTTAAAAGCAGAACTACCATTTGACTCAGCAATCCCATTACTGGGTATATACCCAGAGGAATATAAATCATTCTACCATAAAGACAGATGCATGCAAATCATTGCAGCACTATTCACAATAGCACAGACATGGAATCAACCTAAATGCTCATTGGTGATGGATTGGATAAAGAAAATGTGGTACATATACACCATGGAATACTATGCATTCATAAAAAAGAATTAGATTGTGTCTTTTTTGGGAACATGGATGGAACTAGAGGCCATTTATTTAGCAAACTAATGCAGGAACAGAAAACCAAATACTCTATGTTCTCACTTATAAGTGGGAGCTAAATGAGAATTCATGAACACAAAGAAGGAAACAACAGACACTGGGGTCTACTTGAGGGTGGAAGTTGGGAGGAAGGAGAGAAGCAGAAAAGATAGCTATTGGATACTAGCCTTAGTACTTAGGTGATGAAATAATTTGTGCAACAAGCCCCTGTGACACGAATATAACTATATAACAAACCTGCACATGTAACCCCAGACCTAAAATAAAAGTTAAAATGAACAAAAATGAAAAGATTAAAAATTGGGTAGTAAAAGTAGAGGAATTTCAGTGGTCCTACTTAAAATCAGAAGATAATCTTACTTCAAAGAGGTTGAGTCATGCCTAGTCATTAAGATATAATTGTGTACCTGAGCTGATGAGCTTAAACAAAGCTAGTACGGAAAAAATGACTAGACTTCACAGTCCAGTGAAAGAGCATTTAAAAGATTGGTGCAACACAGAGACAGAGAAAAAAAAATAAAAGACTGATTCTAAATTAGACGAGCCCAGATTTTGAAACAAATACCTGCAATAGGGAAGGATAAATCATCGGGCTTATAAAACTTTATAGATATATTTAAATTGCACTCAGTATGCAATTGCTTCATAATTAAACCCTGCTGCGTAAGCTCACTCACCAAAAAGCAGGTTGAGAGTAAACCTGTTGAAAGGGTGAAGAGAGTCTTACTTGCAGACACCAAGTTCTGATTGACAAAGATTTCTCCCATTACAAAAATTGTATTTATTTTATTTATTCCTATTTATTCAGTAGAAAATACTTTTCATGTACATTTTGAGTTCTAGACATAGAGTGGTAGGCATAACAGACAAGATCCCTGCCCTCACTGAACTTGCATTCAATTAGAAAAAGTAAGTCAACAGTCAATAACAGCAGCGTGGGATAATGCAGGGTGCAAGGGAACCTAACCAGAGATATGGGGACAACAATGACTTTCCAGAAGAAATTATACTTAATTTTGGACTAAGGGATTAGTAGGAGTGATTCTGGAAAAAAGAGGCAGGGGGCAGGGTATTCTAAGATCAATGAGTAGCATCTTGAAAGAACCATAGTCTACTGGAAGTATAATCAATTTTACCAAGTGTCAAACGTTTACTATGCTCAGAGTATCATTTGCAAACAGAGAACGGAAAGACATGAGGGTGGTCAGGTTCACAGGAGGTAGAACAGCAGAACTTTGTAGGTTAAGATATTAGTACCTTTCCTGAGACAAATGGAAAGACACTGATGGGTGCCACTGATGAGTGCCAAGGAAGAAAATGAAATGATCATATTTACCTTTTAGGAAAAGTATTTTGGTTTAGCTCCAGGCTATATTAGTTTGAATGGCATGTGTTATTTCCCTGTAAACAACTGATAAATATCTTCAGTCATCCCAGAATGAGCTAATGAAATTCACTTTCTCAACCTATAAAGCTGAAACAATCCCCTGAAGCTGACACCACACAGATAGAAGCAACTATGTAGTTTCTCTTTAATTACCGAAATATAATATACAGTGACAGTGACTTAGGAGTCTCAAGTGCTCCATTAAAAAATCCACATCCTCTCCATTTAGTTAATTCTGATTGCAAATTGATCACTAGCTTGCATAACTGTTGTTCGTAGACAAAAATGATGGTTCAAAATAACAAAGATAATGGACAGTAGTCTTTTGCACCAAAATTTTGGTTGTCTTAACCTTTTAAAATAGAACTTCACATAATAATGCCAACTGCTCATTGAATAGGTTTCAGCAAATATTGTAAAGACTTTATATGCATTATCTTACTTAACTTTATACTTCTTTGAGGTTAACACTGACATTATCCTTACCTCTCAGATAAGAACACTGAGGCTTAGAGAGGTTTCAGTAGCTTGCTGACGGATGTAGTTACCAACTGCAAAGCTTGCCTTCAAACCCACGTCTTTCCAGTTGCAAAACACATGCTTTTAACCATGATCCAATTCTGCTTCTTTTTCATAGAGTGATGTGAGAAATGTCACAGTGCAAACTATCCTATCTGGCAATGAAGGAAACCATTGAAGAAAACTGTCTATGTTGGAGCTCAAATGTGAATGCACTCTAGAACTTGGTAGAACAACACTGTTGAAAATGACAAACATATGTAATTGTTTATAATACCTTTATTTTCATCCTGCACAAGCAAGGATCTGGAAAATCAGACTTAGACAGAGATTTTAGGATTTAGAATTAAGTGACTATATGTATGGGAAGTTAGCCCATAACTTCAGAACAAGAGGTTAGAAAATATAGTAAAAATAGTCAGAAAAAGCACTTAACCAAAAGAGAGACTAGACAAAATTTTAGTCAAAATTAAAGATGAAACACTTCGTGTCAGCAAGACTGACCAAGTTCTTATGGTTGAGAAAGTAATGAGAGGCAGACAAAGAGATTCTGCAGGCAGTTCTTAACACACAGACCCATATGCCCTGTGTAGAGAACAGTAAGCTGGTTTGGACTCAGCCTCCCATCATTTGTAGGAGTTTTACCCATGATAGATTGATAGAAAGATTTATCATTCACCTCCACTTCAGGAAAGACACTTCGTATAGATTAGAGCCTTGAGTAGACCAAGGCATTCTCTAAAGCCCAGAAAGGCCTATACTGTAAGAGGCACTATAGGAGAATGGTTTGAGAACAACTTTCTAGAGGTAGACATCTTAAGTTTGACACACAGTTTCAGCACTAACTGTATGTCCTTCAGAACCTGCCTTATTCTCTTTATGCTTCAGTTCTCTCATCTATAAATTAAGATAATAATATCAATATCTACATCATAAGGTTGATAAAAGGAATAAATGAGGAAATCCAGTGGAAAACCTAGCACAGTGACTTGCACAAAATCATAACCTAGAAATATCATCGTCATTGCTATTATTACTATCAACACTTTCATAGTTACATACTTGCATTCTGTAGTTATTAAGATACTCCTTCAGAATACAGAAGTTTTGGTAAATTGAACAGAATTTCAAACAACAACAACAATAAAATCTTTGAAAAGTTCAAGGATCTTGAATAAGGCCAGTGTAAATTAAAGTACCAAGCAAATGAGAAAGCGCTGATGAGGTGGTAGATGTAGCAGGAGTCTAATCAGGTATGTCTTGCAATTCTAATGAAAAATTCAGTTTTATTCCAAGGGCAGCATAATCATCAATAAACTAGGTTCCTTCCCCCAAGGGGCAGGTGGGCAAATAAGTGGATATTTCAGTGCACTATGATAGCTGTGCTAAAAATTAAAACAGGAGTTTTAGTGCAAAGATAATGGAAACTTCACACAGCCTTCGAGGAGCCTTCCACACCTTAAAAGAGAGAGGGGAAACATATATATAGCTACAATTTCATAAAAGGAAAGAAAATGAGGCCTTGACTTAAGTCTTATCAGAAGGTGTTTCCATCCTCTTTCTATGCAAAATGCTTACCATCTGGGTCACTATTACAAAACAACAGTAATATTATGGAATAAAATTATAAAAAACAAGAGTAAATTTGTATTATGTCCATGCCACTGTAGAATGTCAGTGTACATGTTGGTTTCTTCAATTTTTCCACCAATAAATCTCTTGCCAGGAAGCCCCTGCTTTTGAAAGTTTCAGGGTTGATGACCTTTCATATCATGATAGATTGGAAGGAAACTCAAGTCTATTAATGGTCAGCTGGGCAAAGTAGCAGGCAAGCAGATGTACATTTTCACAATACCCTCAAAGGAGAAATTTGAATTCATTACTTATTTCCATTGATGGAGAGAATGGTTTGTAGTAGGCAGAGATTTTATGAATATTCCTGAAATTCTGAAGCTCGGAAGGTGCCATCTTCAGACTTCTCGTATCTTGTGATTTTGAAAGCGTAGTTTGGTCAAGTATGTTGGCAGTTTAGCTGGAAAGTTGATCTCAGGCTCAGATGCCAGCTAGTATGGTCCCAGGGTACAGAGGACTGGCAAGGTCATCATACTGGATGACATCTGGCTCTTGCATTAATGAAGAACAATTGGGTTTTGGCCTCTTAGCCAAAGACACTCACTGAAGATATCAAACAGTTTAAATATGTCCTGATGTCAGGAGGCAAATAGCTGAGGCCCCCAGTAGAAACAAGATTCCAAATCGTGTAGAGATGTCTCACACAAGAATTCAGCAAACAGTTTATTCTTATTGCTCACCACCTGCAATGAGCCTTCCACTCCAGACATTTTAGCTTCAGTAGACTTCCATATATGACACGCATAGTTTTATTCTCCTACCTTGATTCCTGCTGGTCAACCTTCCTCTCTAGTTCTCAAAATCCTGACAATCCTTTTAGATCTGGCTCCAGAGCTATCTCCTCTATGGAAAAAGGCCTCAATTTCCCCATCTGAGAGTAGGACAATTGCCTTCCTCAGAACTCCCTCATCATGTAGTTTCTAGAAGAAAACCTCAACCATACCTACGATGATGTAATTAATACATATAAAAGAGCAACTATAAATGTGTATTCACAAAATAAGCTGTCAAACAAAATTAGCAATTTCCTAGCTTTTTCCATTAAATATACAGTTACTGGTTAATTTGTTATGTCTTCAATGAGCCCTTTTATTAGCACATAAAAGGTATAGGTATTAATGGTTTAGTTTAAAAATGTGTGGAACAAAAGCTTAAGTTAATAAATAAATCATTGTCACTTTTAGTCTTTTCTGGGAATTGGAGAAATGCCAACCTTGTGATATCTTAAATACGAGATATCTCAGTATATCCTATAGAATACCAGTGTTTGCTCTTAACATATTGGGACCTAGTGACCCAGATTCCTTAAGCCTGTGTCCAGATCTGTCCAGTCATATTTGTTATGCTTCAACCAGATACAGATTGAGCCTCCTGTGCCTGAACTACCTGAATTTTTGCCTGGCTAATCAGCTGGCAGGCAGACAGACTGTTGGACTTTTTGATGGGCCAATTGGCAAGTTCCACTGGAAATATATAAACTCAATAGAAATAGGTATAAATATAGCATCTTAGTAAGTTCTGGAGTCAGTTCTTTTTAAAAAGTACCATCTTTAGCCTGAACAAAACAAATAAGATTAGGGATTTGTATATTTGTTTTTAACAGATCTTCCTAAAATATACATTCTCTAAATGTGGAAGAGGCAACTAGGAGCATCTGTGCCCACAACATGAACCTGGTAACATAAAATGTGTTCATGGACAAACAGGAGGAGCTTTCATTGGAATCCATAGAGTGCCCTGCCTTGGGGCTGAAGGAAGTAGTTAGTATCTGTTGGGGACCTGTGGCTGTCTTCTCAGAAGGCCAATTAAAGTTGGAATTCAGAGTATCTGTGGTCTCCAGTAGCTCTCTTGACTGACTCTTGGCTTAGGGATTAGTGAACTATAGGAAGCCAAAGGTTAGACAGAAATCAGTTGGTAACTTGGCTGAGACACTGCTCCTCATCAATCAACTCCCAGCAGCATGGAAGGATATTTCATCTCTACTTCTCATATTTGGTTTGAATCAATTAATTTGTAATACTCTAGGACCAGGAAAGGAGGCTAAAAATTTTGTTTTTTTCAGCCACAGCTTTTTCTCCTAACCCTCCACTTCTCTATCTTGAACACATAATATCAACCACATTTTCATCACATTACTGTACCCAGATGATAACACAGTGGTATAAGTATTATAAGTACCATTCCAAGTATCATTTAAGATAGATGAGTATATGTATTTGATAAAGGATGATTATACAGTCATATGTAATATGGAATCCAGAGGCATGATACTTGGCTGGATTAAATTGTATCCTCTAGTATTTTTGAGAAAGTCATTTAAATTGCATTGGCCTCTATTTATCTGTAATAATAGGACAATACTTTCAGATCTACTGTTAGGGTAATAATTAAATGAAGTCATTGTTAAGAATTGTTTTTTAATCTAAGCACCAAAGTAATAAGGGATTATTAATATTTTTGTATAAAACAAAGATTATTGAGAATGGTTACGATATTCAGTTCTAGAGGCTCTCATCAACAGCACTGAATTCAAGTCCTAGGGCTGTCTGCTTCTCATTAGCTGTGTGAACTTTGTAAAGTCTCTAAACTTCAATACTGGCTGCCTCTTTTGTAAAAAAGGAGTGATAATAATTCTACCTCACAAGAGTTATTTTAACAGATTTAAATTACATAATGAAATTAAGCTCTTAACAAAGTGGCAAGGAATAAGTGCTTAATAATTAATCAGCTAGTATCCTATTGGGAAACATATGGCTCATACAGTTTAGAATAATTTGAGGAAGGTTCAATAAAGGGACAATATGCAAAAAGTGCAGCGCTGTTAGGTAACTACAAGAGATAGGGCAGAGATATTACCATCACTATATAGGAAAAAATGCAGGTGTATGGAGGTACCTGACCCAGAGCAAGAGGTTAAGAGGGAACTGCCTTGAGAAGAGCTAAGAACTTTGATGGAGGGACATTTTAGCTCAAGGAGACCTTGCATAGAGCTCAGTCTTTCCCCCGCTTCTAATCTCTAGCTCTGTTCTCCGTCGACCAATGAAACTGGAACTGTGAAGGCAAGGAAGCCTAACACAGTCCAGAGTTCAGTAATATTTTTTTTTCTGTAGAGTCAGATAGTAAATACTTTTGACATGCAAGTCATATGGTCTCTTGTAAACAGCTAATGACATTATGTAAATGATGGGTGTTATTGTCTCAATAAAACCTTAGCCACCTAATGAGGCAACGGTTTACAGATACCTGATGTAGTCTATTCAAATCGGATTCCTGATGCAGAGGAGAAAACTGGAAAATTGATCAGAGGGGCAGATGAAGGATATCCACTTCAAGATAATGATAGCTGTCTTAACTGTTATGCATGCTCTATTATGAATATCATTTTAACTATACATTAGTTGAAGACATTATCATCTTGTTTCAGCTATATAATGGCTTTTGCGTAACCATACCAATTTTATATGGGTGTACTACAGAAAACTACAAATAATCAAAGCTATATAAGCTCCATGAAGGTAGAGACTACATTTTATTTACAACTGTAAATCCTAGGCCTACCTCAGTGTTTTGGTGTATTGCAGATGCTCAATAAATGTTGGATAGATTAATGAATCCCAAATTGTATTAGATGTGCTGAAAAGGATGAAGTCATCACCATTTCATATAGAAGCATAACATACATAGAAAAATGTACACATTTTAAATATATGGGCTCAATACATCTTGACAAAATTAATATATCCATTTAATCATCACTCAGATCAGAAAAGACAGTATTACCAGCATCTCATAAAACTTCGTGACCTTCCTCCAAGTCACTATCGCTTTTCCCCAAAAAGTAACTACTGTTTTTATTTCCATTATCATAAATTAGTTTTGTCTTTTTCGTTTGTATCAGGTTTCTTTCATTCAACATCGTGTTTGTAGATTCATAGGTGGTGTTGTAATGAACAGCAATTTGTTCATTTTCATTGTTGTACATTATTTCATTATATGACATAGCACTATTTATTTTTCTAGTCTATTGTATGGGCATATGAGTTGTTTCCAGGCTTTAGTTACTACAAGGATGGCTTCTATAAAAATGTTTGTGGATGTATTTTGTTGCCCATATGACTACATTTCTATTGGAGATATGCTTAGCAGGGGAAATAAGTTGGAAAACATGGCACGAGGTTGTTTGGCTTTAGTACATACTACTGTAAAGCCCAAGTAACAGACAAAGTGGCTGTCTAAAAGAAAATGATATTTATTTGGAATTGAGCATTGCAGTGGGAATATGCTGGGTACACTCAGGGAGGTAAAGGAAGACAAGAGTTTTTAAAGGACAAATGAGGAGAGTTGCATGAGTTGTTTTGAAACAATTATCCTTGGCTATAAGGATTAATAACAAGTGTGATGCCAGTCCAAGTTTGAACAGGCAGTTGCTGGGCAGATGTCCTCGTAGAAGCATTTTTGTGTGTGTGTAAGGGTTGCTGTGGCATTTGTGCAATGTTGTGGTTTATGCAGTCTTTTGTGAAAGTTCCTGTTACCAGGCATACTTGCACAAGAATCCTCCCTTCATGGTCTTGCCTGGTCCCATTTTTCAGGGTTTTGATACAAGTGACTCCATTTGATTCTGACAATTTCCACACTACCAAATGGTTTTCTACAGCAACCCTAATAATTTGCGCCCCACTAACAAGTATATAATATGTTTCACATCTCAGCCAATACTTAACATTATTCAACTGTTTAATGTCAGCCATTCTTTCAGGGACGTAATAGTAACTTGCTGTGTTGTCTTCCTATTTTGGGTAATGAGGATAAAATCCTTTCATTATTCTTACCAGCCATGCGGATAACCTCTTTTGTGAAATGCCTCTTCAACTCTTTTTATTTACCTTTCTATTGAGTTTTCTGTCCTTATCCTAGTATTTAGAGGCATTAAAAAAAAATATTTTGGATATGTGTTTTTATTCATATACACGTATTAAAATATCTTTTCCTACCCTGTTTCTTGCCTTTTTACTTTCTCAATGGTATATTCTGAAGATCAAAACCTTTTATTCCAATGTTGCCTGATTTACCAACTTTACCTTTATGGTTTCTTTTTATGTGCTTGTACACCCTAATAACGTTAAAATATTTTTTGACATTAACATCTACAAACTTTATCGTTTCTACATCCCCCTAAAATATATATGTATGTATGTGTGTGTGTGTATATATACACATACGTATATGTATATATACACATACGTACGTACCTATATGTATACTCATTCTAAAGAAATACATTTTTGTGTATAGTGTGAAGTAAGGATCAAGAGTCAGTCTTTTCTTATGCACATCTAGTTGACTTCTAATCATTTATTGAAAAGACCATTTCTTACTCATTGTGCATAAATCCCAGCTTTATCATAGATCAAGTGACTGTATACATGTGGACTATTTCTACATTTTTTATTTTGATCAATTGGTCTACTTGCCTAAGTTACACATCTTAATTATTAAACCTTCATAAGTATTGATATCTCAAACTCTCTTGATTTTCTTAGCAATTTCCGGCCCTTGGCATTTCCAAACATATTTTAGGATCAGCTTTTAAATTTCTATCAAAATATGACATATGGTTTTATTATGATTACATTGAATCTTTAGATGTTTGATAAGAAGTCTTATTTTTGTGGTAATGAGATTCCTAATACTTGAACATGGTATATACCCTTTTATGACTTGTTTAATATTTTGCAGTTTTTTGTTCACACATTCACAATTCCTATATTATATATATTTCTAGGTATTTAGAGTTTCAGGTACTATTATCAATGGTATCATTTTTAAATGTTCATGAGTTTCTGCTTTTGGGCTATCAGTATAAAAGTTATTTTTGTATATCGGTGTAATGTCATGAAATTTTACCGAATTCAATTACTATTTCTGTAGAACCTTTTAGATTTTCCATGCTGATTAGTCTGTTTGAGCTGCCATAACAAAATACCACAGACTAGGTAGTCTAAACAACAAAAATTTATTTTTTCACTGCACTGGAAACTGAAAGTCTCTAAGATTAAGGTGCAGCCCTGGTTTGTTTCTAGTGAGCCTTCTGGCTTGGAGACGACCGCCTGCTTGCTATGTCCTCATGCAGCCAGTCCTCTCCATGCATGTAGAGAGAGAGAGAAAGAGAGTGAACACATGACTCTGGTGTTTCTTCCTCAGGGCCCCACCATTATCACCTCATTGAATCTTAATTACCTTCTCAAAGCTCCTATTACCAAATATAGTTACATCGGGGATCAGGGCTTCAACACATGAATTTGGGGAGAACATAAGTCCATGACACATGTGTACAAAACTTTCATTGGTATATAATGACAATTTTTGCTCTTTTCAATATTTATGCCTTAGTTTACTTTTTTATCTTATTGTATTGCCTAGGGCCTCCAGGATAAAGTTGAATAAGAACAATGAGAGCAAATATTTTTGCTACCTACCTAATCTCTGTGGTAAATCTTTTAATATTTTCATTCAAAAGATGTTTGCTATAGATATTTTGTAGATTATCAGAAAGTTTGCTTTTATATCCAATTTGTTCAACACTAATGAGTATTGAATATTATCACTTTGTATACATGGTGAGATGACCACAGGAATTTTCTACTTTATTTCTAAAAGCTATGAATGTTATTGATTGTTGTTTGAATGTTAAGTAATTGCATTTCTGTAATATAGTTTCGAATATAGTGAAGTCAGACATTATTCATTATCCTTTTAATACATACACAGATTCAATTTCTTAATATTCTGTTGCGGTTTTTTACATCTTTTATCATGAAAAAAAACTGTCATGTAAGTATCTTTTTGCAATAATACTATCAGTAGAAGTATGCTCGCCCGGGCGCGGTGGCTCACACCTGTAATCCCAGCACTTTGAGAGGCCGAGGCAGGTGGATCGCGAGGTCAACAGATCGAGACCCTCCTGGCAAACACGGTGCAAACACGGTGCAACCCCGCCTCTACTACAACTACAGAAAATTAGCGGGGCATGGTGGCGGGAGCCTGTAGTCCCAGCTACTCAGGAGGCTGAGGCAGGAGAACGGCGTGAACTCGGGAGGCGGAGCTTGCAGTGAGCCGAGATCACGCCATGCACTCCAGCCTAGGAGACAGAAGGAGACTCCGTCTCAAAAAAAAAAAAAAAGAGTACGCTGGCCTTGGCCGGGCGGGGTGGCTCACGCCTGTAATCCCAGCACTTTGGGAGGCTGAGGGGGGCAGATCACGAAGTCAGGCGATCAAGACCATCCTGGCTAACACAATGAAAACCCGTCTCTGCTAAAAATACAAAAATTAGCTAGGGGTGGCGGCGGGCGCCTGTAGTCCCAGGTACTCGGGAGGCAGAGGCAAGAGGATGGCGTGAACCCGGGAAGCAGTGCTTGCAGTGAGCCAAGATCGCGCCACTGCACTCCAGCCTGGGTGACAGAGCGAGACTCCATCTCAGAAAAAAAAAAAAAAAAAGCATGCTGGCCTCACAAAACAAGAGCTGTTTCCTACTTTTTCTAATATCTGTGTGTATTTGAGTAAGATTAGAACTATTTCTTTCATTAAATATTTGGGGGGAAAATGGTCCTTGAAGCCCCAAGCACTTGGAGATTTCTTTTGTTAGAGATTTTAGTCACAAAATTAAATGTCCCC